>NC_059077.1:134548946-134626319 GCF_020497125.1 Mauremys mutica
GCTAGAAAGCTGGCTAGATTGTCGGGCTCAACACGTGGTGATCAATGGCTCCATGTCTAGTTGGCAGCTGGTATCAAGCGGAGTGCCCAGGGGTCGGTCCTGGGGCCGGTTTTGTTCAATCTCTTCATTAATGATCTGGTGGCTGGCGTGGATTGCACCCTCAGCATGTTTGAAGATGACACTAAACTAGGATGGAGTGGTATATACACTGGAGGGTAGGGGTAGGATACAGAGGGGACCTAGACAAATTGGAGGATTGGGCCAAAAGAAATCTATGATGGAGCTTCAACAAGGACAAGTGCAGAGTCCTGCACTTAGGACAGAATAATGCCATGCATTGATAGAGACTAGGGACTGAATGGCTAGACAGCAGTTCTGCAGAAAAGCACCTAGGGGTTACAGTGGACAAGAAGCTGGATCTGAGTCAAAAGTGTGAACCTTGTTGCCAAGGCTAATGGCATTTTGGGCTGTATAAGCAGGGGCATTGCCAGCAGATCGAGGGACGTGAACAAAGTGGAAAGAGTCCAGCGGAGGGCAAGAAAAATGATTAGGGGGCTGGAGCACATGACTTATGAGGAGAGGCTGAGGGAACTGGGATTGATTAGTCTGCAGAAGAGAAGAATGAGGGGGGATTTGATAGCTGCTTTCAACTACCTGAAAGGGGGTTCCAAAGAGGATGGATCTAGACTGTTCTCAGTGGTAGCAGATGACAGAACAAGGAGCAATGGTCTCAAGTTGCAGTGGGGGAGGTTTAGGTTGGATATTAGGAAAAACTATTTCACTAGGAGGATGGTGAAGCACTGGAATGGGTTACCTAGGGAGGTGGTGGAATCTCCATCCTTAGAGGTTTTTAAGTCCCAGCTTGACAAAGCCCTGGCTGGGATGATTTAGTTGGTGTTGGTCCTACCTGAGCAGGGGGTTAGACTAGAAACCTAATGAGGACTCTTCCAACCCTAATCTTCTATGATTCTAAGTAGAAATTACCACATCCAATGTAGAAGTCAAACTCAAGCAGCTTAATGGGACTAAATCAGGGGGCCCAGATAATCTTCATCCAAGAATATGAAAGGAACTTGCATATGAAATTGCAAGCCCAATAGCACGGAAAGGAAGGATGGTCCAGAGGTTATCGCACTCGACTAAGACTTGAGGGGTCTGAGTTTAAGTTCTGCCTTTGCGACCTTGAGCAAATCACTTAGGGCCAGATTTTTTAAAGGGATTTCAGTTCCTAATTCCCATTGAAATCAATTCAGGCCTCAGATCAGGAACAGGGGCTGTTTTACAGTCCTCTGCACAGAATAGCATCTTGACAACGGCTTCACTGTTGTGATGCACTTTTAACCTGTTTCTATGCACATTCCCAGGTGCGTCCCTGCTGCGGGGCCTGTGTACATTGCAGGTAACAGCGTGACCCCTCCCTACCACCTCAGAAGGCCCCTCCCATCATTTTTGCAATTTGTACCTTTCCACAAGGACCTGTGTGCCCTGGTTGTTGGGTTCATATGGAGAACCGGAGAATTCTGGAATGTGTTTGCCCCAAAAGAAGCTATCGTGTCATACAGGAGGCCTGTGATATGCAGGGGGTCAGATTAGATGCTCTAATGATCTCTTCTGGCCATCAAGTTGACTAATTTCTGAAAAACTGAGTGGCGCATTGGGAGCAGCGTCTGATGTTTTACTGTCTAGCCGGCTTGCTTCCTAGAATGAACACTCCTTGAGTGGGGTGATCCACAGGAAGTAGCACAAACCTCCAAAGTGCCTGGCCAGGGGCAGGACATTAGCACAGCAAGGGAGGGGTGTGGCAGTGACATCACAAAGGGCTTTTGCAGGACCTCAGGCTATTGGTCAAAGGTGGTGGGGAGGTGGTGACCTCACAGAGAGATGCTGACATCAGCCAGGCAGGACAGGGGCGAGGGGCCAGGGAAACCTCAGAGACTCCCGTGGCTTTGCTTCAGCAAGTCTCCTTCTCGAGGTGTTGCTTTGAGGACTAAGGCCTGGTCTACACTAGGACTTTAATTCGAATTTAGCAGCGCTAATTCGAACTAACCGCTCAACCGTCCACACCAGGAAGCCATTTAATTCGAACTAGGGGGCTCGTTAGTTCGAATTTGGTACTCCACCCCGGCAGGTGGAGTAATGCTAAATTCGACCTGGCTAGCTCGAATTAGGCTAGGTGTGGATGCAAATCAAACTTAGTAGGTCCGGGAGCTATCCCACAGTGCACCACTCTGTTGACGCTCTGGACAGCAGTCCAAGCTTGGATTCTCTGACCAGCCACACAGGAAATGACCCGGGAAAATTTGAATTCATTTTCCTGTCTGGGCACTTTGAATCTGACGTCCTGGCTGGACATCGGGGCGAGCTCCGCAGTACCTGCAACGATGCAGAGCTCTCCAGCAGAGGAGTTCATGCTATCTGTGAATAGAAAGAGTGACCCAGCATAGACTGACTGGGAACTCTTCGATCTGATCGGTGTGTGGGGCGAGGAGTCTGTGCTTTCAGAGCTGCGCTCCAAAACAGGGAATGTGAAGACCTACGAGAAGGTCTCCAAAGCCATGAGAGACAGAGGATACAGGCGGGATGCAACGCAGCGCCACGTGAAAATCAAGGACCCCAGACAAGGCTACCAAAAAATCAAAGCGGCAAACGGACGCTACGGAGCCTGCCACCACTGCCCCACCAGTGACCGTGGACTCTGACGATGGGACAGTTTCGACGGCCAGTTCCTCGGTGATGTTCGCGGACGGGGAAGATGAGGAAGGGTTTGTGGAGGACGAGGCAGGCGAGAGCGCTTACAACGCTGGTTTCCCCGACAGCCAGGATCTATTCATCACCGTCACGGAGATCCCCTACCAACCCTCCCCGGCCGTTAACCCGGACCCTGAATCAGGGGAAGGAGCAGTCGGTAAGTGCTGTAACCATGTTAACTTTTATTCTTAATATAACAGGAATCTGAAGTGTGTGAGAAGGAGGTCTCTCTATATATGGGTATAGAACAACAATCCTCCTGGGAGATCTCCACGAAGCTCTCCTTCCGTTAATCGATAAGCATCAGCAGGAGGTTCCTGAGGAGAGCTGCCTTATTGGGTGCTCCGTGATAGCACAGTTTTCCGCACGAGGCTTTCATGCGGTATTCAGGGAGCATTGCCTCCCCGAGCACGGCTGCATCGGGCCCTGGTTCGTGCTAGCTTTCACGCAGCATGCGCTCTCTATCTCCTTCAGTGACCCTCCTCAGGGTGATCTCGCTCGGAGACTCTTGCATCTAATTAGGTTAATTACTGTAATTTTACGCCTGGTCCAAAGTATTTTTAAAAAATCTAAGGACAGACGGCATAGCACAGACTCAGCACGCAGCTGCGTGACGACCGTAACGGAAAGCCAAAGAATATAATGGACGCTCATGGAGGGAGGGGGGAATGAGGACGCAAGGTATCCCACAGTTCCTGCTGTCTCCGGAAAGTATTTGCATTTTTGGATGAGCTCCAAATGCTTCTAGGGTCAAACACAGTGTCTGCGGTGGGTCAGGGCATAGTTCGGCAATTTGCGCACACACCCCACCCACCACCAGAAGTGAAAACAATCCTCTGTTGACTCTTTTACATGTCACCCTATCTTTACTGAATGCTGCAGGTAGACGCGATGGTGCAGCACTCAACACCAACATCCTTACTCCCCCCACGCTATGGATGGCTGATGGTACAATAAGATGGAAATCCATCCTCATCATCAGCCTATTGGCACATGGGGCAGTGCAAAAGGGCTGGTAACCATGCCGACTAGTATCAGTAAGGTCAATCAAGGGTGCCTGTTCCTAATTTTTGATGGCTGATGGTACAATATGGCTGGTAACCGTCCTCATCATTGCATCAGGGGGCTGAGCTCCATCAGCCCCCACCCTTCATTGTAAATAAAAGATTCAATTGCCCCTGGACTAGCAGAGGGATGATGGGCTCCTTCATCCACACTCCTTAATGTCCTGCCTGGACTATCATTGCAGCTGGAGGCTTCCTTCCACTCATTTCTCACAAACAAGTCACTGTGTCTTATTCCTGCATTCTTTATTACTTCATCACACAAGTGGGGGGACAATGGTATGGTAGCCCAGGAAGGCTGTGGTAAGAACGGAATGAACAGGTGGTGTTGTTGCAGGAGCACCCCCTGTGAATAGCATACAGCTCATAATTTATGCAGGATCGGACACAGAGCAGCTGTGCTCTCTGGTTCTATGATACAGTGGTTCTCTAGTACACTTGCCCATAATCTAGGCAGGACTGATTCTATTTTTAGGTACCAAAAAGGAGAGTACCTAATTTTTGCTTTTGCGCCCCTGGCTGCTCGGCCAGGGGCACTTACGACAGCCCCAAAATGGGGCAGTGCAAAAGGACAGGTAACCATGCCCATCTTATTACCATCTTATTACCAATTTATGGTATGGTTGATGGTACAATATGGCTGGTAACCATCTCTGCTGTCATGCAAAAGCAAAAGCATGCTGCTGTGTAGCGCTGCTTGCCCGCCTCTGTCAGCGGCATCTAGTACACATACGGTGACATACACAAAAGGCAAAACAGTGTCCATGGTTGCCACGCTATGGCGTATGCCAGGGCAATTCTGGGAAAACGGGCTTGAAATGATTGTCTGCCGTTGCTTTCCCGGAGGAAGGAATGACTGGCGACATTTACTCAGAATCCACCGCGAAAATGAGTTGTGCCCCAGCAGGCACAGGGGTCTCAACCCAGAATTCACAGAGACAGCCTAGACTCAGTTAATTGTTCGCAAAAATGTATCTTTGCAAGGAATTCACTCCCTGTTTCCCATCTCACAGCTTCCATTGTCTCCAGACCTGCCACAGCATCCCCCTCGCAGAGGCTGGCGAAAATTAGGCGGCGAAAGAAAAAGACAAGGGACAAGATGTTCGAGGAACGTATGGGCTGCTACCTAGCAGAGGCGGACCAGCAGAGCCAGTGGAGGGAGACCGTCTCTCTGTGCCAGCGCTCACACAGCGAACGGGAGGAGAGGTGGCGTGAGGAAGACAAGCAGGCGACTGAAACAATGCTTGGACTAGTGAGGGAGCACACGGACACGCTCAGGCGCCTTGTGGATGTTCTGCAGGACCGCAGGACGACAGAGCCCCCCTGCAGTGTATCTGCAACCGCCCTCCCCCGCCACAAAGTCCCATACCCCCCTCACCGAAAATAATCAGGAGGAGGGGCGGCCGGGGACATGAATACTGTCACTGCACCACAGCACAGTGCTCAAGTATCCAAAAGCTCTCATACCCTATATTTGCCGAAGTCCTTCACTTCCAGACTCACAGTAGTCCCAATCCCAGTGCCATCCCCTAACTGTCTACTTAATTAATAAAAATGCTTTGCTGTGAATTACTGTTTCCGTTATGTTTTTTCAAAGGATACTGTGTTCGAATGGGGGGCGTGGGGAAGGGGGTGGTTAATTGCATAGGACAATCTCCTTTCCCAGGGTACAGACACGGGGGCAGGATCAGCAGCGGGTCACACACACGGTGCAGTCAGTAGGCAAACTGGTCGGTTTTTGGAGGTGGTTTCCAGGATCTGTGTGGGCGGGGGAGATGTGACTTTGCAGCGGGGGAGGGCGGTTACAGATCTTATACAGCGGTCCTTGTCCTGGACCGCTGAGTCATGCAGCTGAGGAATCTGTATCCGTCCTCCTCCACCACAATGTCACATATCCGCCCACACACAGAATTCCATAAAGAGGGATGGCAGGCTCCGTTGAAAGAAGCCTTCCGGCACTGCGGACCGCTCTAGGAGCAGGAGCCTGTCATTCCTTGAGTTTAGAGGCGGTCTTTACATCACCGCACACCCTACCCAGCACAGCCTGCATCCCAGTTTCAACCCTTTCACGAACAGTCATGAATAAAGAAACCTTTGTTAAGTAATAATGGGACATGTATTTTATTTTTACACGTGTGCTGGAAGTGGGGGTAACGGGGTGAACGGGGTATGTAACCGAAGAGGAGAGTCAACAGTAACTGGGTAAAGAAACAGGGGCAGGTTCAGCTTCTCTGTAAAGAAACTGAACAGTCACAGGTCATGCTGCTCGCTGCTCGCTGGTATTTGAAGAGTTCCTTGTCGCTGTCCCAGGCGCCTGTATAGGGCTTCATGAGCAAGTGCATTAGCGGGCAGGCTGGGTCCCCGAGGATGATTATAGGCATCTGCACATCCACAACAGTTATTTCGTGGTCCGGGAAGAAACTACCTTCCTGCAGGCGTCTGAGCAGCCCACAGTTCCTGAAAACACACGCATCATGAACCTTGCCCGGCCACCCGACGTTGATGTTTGTAAAACGTCCCCTATGGTCCCCCAGTGCTTGCAGCACCATTGAAAAGTAGCCCAATTTCTCAGCAGCTGACTGTGGAAGACGTGGACGATAAAGTGCGAGGAGGAGAAAACGGCAATGATCGCAGCGGGCTCCGTGCTTGCAGTGCTGTGGCGTCCGCGCTGTCACTGACCAGAAAAGTGCACGAACAGATTGCCCTTAGGCGCTTTCCCGGAGGGAGGGAGGGAGGGAGGGAGGTTGTGATTGACGGTTCAATGACGACACTAACCCAAAACCACCCTCGACACATTTTTTCCCCCAGCAGGCATTGGGGGCTCTACCCAGCATTCCAATGGGCAGCGGGGAGTGCGGGAACTGTGGGATAGCTTCCCACAGTGCACCGCTTCCAAAGTCGATGCTGGCCCCGTGAATGTGGACTCAGAAATTCAAATTAGTGTATTTAGTATGGATACACAAATTCGACTTAATAAGGTCGAATCCAGAAATTCGAACTAAGTTGATTCGAAATAGTCTTGTAGTGTAGACAAGGCCTAAGAGAGTATTCGGGTTCACGTACGGGAGCGCCAGGAGGAACCTCTTTCGAGTTTTCTCCTTCCTTTTAGTGATTTTACTAGAAAACAGATGTCCCTGTTTAGAAGGTAAGAGCCTCCTCGAGGTTTGAAACCTGTTCAATCTGATCCATCTGGTCACAGTTGAATTCTAGGCAAGGAAAACACGAGCTTAAGGAGGCAGAATTTTATTCCGCACCTGAGATTTTGTCCCTTAGAATCACTGGGGACATTAGGGTTTGTCCTTTTTGTTTCACCTTTTCCTTCGTCCCTCCCTCCCTCCCTCCTTTCTCGTCGTCTCTTGCTACGTTTGTCCTTTCTCCTGTTCCCCTCCCAACACCAGGAGAGTGGTGTGTGTGTGTGTGTGTGTGTGTGTGTGTGTGTGTGTGTTAGTTTGCAGGGACTGGTAGTGGGCAGTGTGCTCTGAGAATAGCCGAGCCTTTGATCACAGCAGAGCCCTGATTATGGGGCCTATAAAGGCAGACGAGGAGTCAGCCAGCAGGACAGGAGTCCAGGAGTCACAAACATAGGTGGGCACAGGGGAGTTTGAGTGGGAGTTTGTCAGGGGAGTGTGGGGAAGGGAGTATGTGGTGTTCTGGTTTTGTTTTGTGTGTGTGTGTTTCCCTTTTTCTCCTTGACAGGCATTTAGGTGGGAGGCTGTGACAGCTACAGAGGCAGCAGTGGTAGAGACCCCAGGAAGGGAAGCGACAATGAAGCTGATTGGATGTGGAAGCTGTGGAATGTACCTTATCCTGGAACAGGTACCTGAAAAGAGCTTCATTTGTATGAAGTGCCACCTGATAAGGCTGATGGAAGGTCCAAGGTTCGGAGATGCAGGTGGAAACTCTGGTTGAGGTTTGAAGGGGATTTGAGCAGATGGCTGGGGGGAAGGAGAGAGGAGGCTGAAGGGAAAAGTGAAGACTCGCAGATACAAGCCGGACTGGAGAACTCTGAGGGGAGGCTGCTGGGTGAGGAAAGTGGCCCGTGGAAGCATGTGACTATGAGAACCAGGTGGAGGACAAGATCTGTGGATGAGGGGAAAGCAGTGGACATGTTATTCCTTGACTTTAGCAAAGCTTTTGATACAGTCTCCCACAGTATTCTTGCCAGCAAGTTAAAGAAGTATGGGCTGGATGAATGGACTATAAGGTGGCTAGAAAGCTGGCTAGATTGTCGGGCTCAACATGTGGTGATCAATGGCTCCATGTCTAGTTGGCAGCTGGTATCAAGCGGAGTGCCCCAGGGGTCGGTCCTGGGGCCGGTTTTGTTCAATCTCTTCATTAATGATCTGGAGGATGGCGTGGATTGCACCCTCAGCAAGTTTGAAGATGACACTAAGCTAGGAGGAGTGGTATATACACTGGAGGGTAGGGGTAGGATACAGAGTGACCTAGACAAATTGGAGGATTGGGCCAAAAGAAATCTGATGAGCTTCAACAAGGACAAGTGCAGAGTCCTGCACTTAGGACAGAATAATGCCATGCATTGATAGAGACTAGGGACCGAATGGCTAGACAGCAGTTCTGCAGAAAAGCACCTAGGGGTTAGAGTGGACAAGAAGCTGGATCTGAGTCAACAGTGTGAACCTTGTTGCCAAGGCTAATGGCATTTTGGGCTGTATAAGCAGGGGCATTGCCAGCAGATCGAGGGACGTGAACAAAGTGGAAAGAGTCCAGCGGAGGGCAAGAAAAATGATTAGGGGGCTGGAGCACATGACTTATGAGGAGAGTCTGAGGGAACTGGGATTGTTTAGTCTGCAGAAGAGAAGAATGAGGGGGGATTTGATAGCTGCTTTCAACTACCTGAAAGGGGGTTCCAAAGAGGATGGATCTAGACTGTTCTCAGTGGTAGCAGATGACAGAACAAGGAGCAATGGTCTCAAGTTGCAGTGGGGGAGGTTTAGGTTGGATATTAGGAAAAACTATTTCACTAGGAGGATGGTGAAGCACTGGAATGGGTTACCTAGGGAGGTGGTGGAATCTCCATCCTTAGAGGTTTTTAAGGCCCAGCTTGACAAAGCCCTGGCTGGGATGATTTAGTTGGGGTTGGTCCTACCTGAGCAGGGGGTTGGACTAGAAACCTAATGAGGACTCTTCCAACCCTAATCTTCTATGATTCTAAGTAGAAATTACCACATCCAATGTAGAAGTCAAACTCAAGCAGCTTAATGGGACTAAATCAGGGGGCCCAGATAATCTTCATCCAAGAATATGAAAGGAACTTGCGTATGAAATTGCAAGCCCAATAGCACGGAAAGGAAGGATGGTCCAGAGGTTATCGCACTCGACTAAGACTTGAGGGGTCTGAGTTTAAGTTCTGCCTTTGCGACCTTGAGCAAATCACTTAGGGCCAGATTTTTTAAAGGGATTTCAGTTCCTAATTCCCATTGAAATCAATTCAGGCCTCAGATCAGGAACAGGGGCTGTCTTACAGTCCTCTGCACAGAATAGCATCTTGACAACGGCTTCACTGTTGTGATGCACTTTTAACCTGTTTCTATGCACATTCCGAGGTGCGTCCCTGCTGCGGGGCCTGTGTACATTGCAGGTAACAGCGTGACCCCTCCCTACCACCTCAGAAGGCCCCTCCCATCAGTTTTGCAATTTGTACTTTTCCACAAGGAATAACACCAGCAGAAGATCCCCTGCATCAAACGATCGCTCTCAAGGAGAGCGGAACCCCCTTTCTCCCATCGAATTGGGACCAGGGCCAGATTGGTTAACCAAAAGGTCGGATCATCGCACGAATGGGAAAGTGCCAGGCTGCATCGCCATCTAGTGACCATAGGAGAGATTGCCCACTTCTGGACCTGTGTGCGCTGGTTGTTGGGTTCATATGGAGAACCGGAGAATTCTGGAATGTGTTTGCCCCAAAAGAAGCTATCGTGTCATACAGGAGGCCTGTGCTATGCAGGGGCTCAGATTAGATGCTCTAATGATCTCTTCTGGCCATCAAGTTGACTAATTTCTGAAAAACTGAGTGGCGCATTGGGAGCAGCGTCTGATGTTTTACTGTCTAGCCGGCTTGCTTCCTAGAATGAACACTCCTTGAGTGGGGTGATCCACAGGAAGTAGCACAAACCTCCAAAGTGCCTGGCCAGGGGCAGGACATTAGCACAGCAAGGGAGGGGTGGGGCAGTGACATCACAAAGGGCTTTTGCAGGACCTCAGGCTATTGGTCAAAGGTGGTGGGGAGGTGGTGACCTCACAGAGAGATGCTGACATCAGCCAGGCAGGACAGGGGCGAGGGGCCAGGGAAACCTCAGAGACTCCCGTGGCTTTGCTTCAGCAAGTCTCCTTCTCGAGGTGTTGATTTGAGGACTAAGAGAGTATCCGGGTTCACGTACGTGAGCGCCAGGAGGAACCTCTTTCGAGTTTTCTCCTTCCTTTTAGTGATTTTACTAGAAAACAGATGTCCCTGTTTAGAAGGTAAGAGCCTCCTCGAGGTTTGAAACCTGTTCAGTCTGATCCATCTGGTGACAGTTGAATTCTAGGCAAGGAAAACACGAGCTTAAGGAGGCAGAATTTTATTCCGCACCTGAGATTTTGTCCCTTAGAATCACTGGGGACATTAGGGTTTGTCCTTTTTGTTTCACCTTTTCCTTCGTTCCTCCCTCCCTCCCTCCCTCCTTTCTCTTTGTCTCTTGCTTCTTTTGTCCTTTCTCCTGTTCCCCTCCCAACACCAGGAGCGGTGTGTGTGTGTTTTGAGGGGGAGTGCTCGGCAGTGTTGAGATGAGTTCCTGTCTGCATCCTGTAAATCTTGCCCATACTGGTATTTCCCTGGCCTCTTCTTTTGTCATTCAGTGTTGAACGCATTCTAAGACAATATGCATTTCCTCACCTTTTGGGGGTGAAGCCAGACTTTAAGGTACCTGCTCCCCTACTTGGTGTAAACTTTGCTTGTGCCAATCAGAAACAGACACAAACAGGTTTTGGGCCCCATCCCCTATGACACTTCTATGATGTCATACTTGGTACTTTAGGCCTACCTGCCATGTGCAGGCAGGGAGAGGAGAAAGAAAAACGAATCCTGTGTACACCCGTAACCGAGCCTGATCACCTCGAAGCCTCTCTCTCAGCTCACGTGTTTCAAACAGAGCTTCTACGTTTGCCGGTCGTTATGCGTTGGTTTGTATTTGTAAGTATCAGTTATTATTAAATGCTGCATCTTTGTTTATAAATATTGTTAGTAGATATTTTAGTCATTGTGTGTTTTAAGTTTCATTAACTCTATTAGCTAATCATACGCTCCTCCCTTACCCCTTGTAATTATCCCCAATAAAACTTTAAATTGATTAATTTTAGTGTGTGTGTGTGTCTGCAGTTTGCATCGTGACCCATACTCTCCTTGCATCCCTTACCAATATAGTCTGTTGCCACGTGCAGCCTGGTAAATAACAGGCCTGCATTTTCTTTCGCCCCTGCGAGTCCGTGGCAATCTACAGGCAGCTCCCACTGTGGGAGGTCCACCCAAAAATGTGGGGCTGAAATAGTGCTCGGGCAGTGATCCCCACCGGTGACCTGGGCCATCCTTTGGGCTCTCTGGTGAGAACCCTCAGCCTCCCGTCCTCAGTCTCTACCCTGATTGGCTGAGCAGGGGGTTATTGACAGGGAGGAGACTCAGGTCCTTGTTCTTCTCTTTTAAAACCAAGTAAATAAGTCATAACCTGTTATATGTTTGACGAATTTTGCTGCTTCGCTGCATTAATGGTCTCTGAGCAGTTCATGATTCTCTCTAAAATTGTAGTTCTCAAATACTTGCTGAATAATTACTGTGCACTGTTGTTGATCTGGAGCTCATCTGAGAGCACTTTATTCAGTTCATTCAGTGTCTGAAATTCAAGATCTGATGGTTAGTTTGAAAATCAGGGCTCTTGGGTCCTATTCCCAACTCTGCCACTGGCCGGCTGTGTGACCTAAGACAAGTCAATTCTCCTTTCTCAGCCTTGGCTTCTCCCTCTTTCAAGTAAGGATAATAATGATCCGCTCCTACCTACCTCATGGTGGGTGGAGGATGCGGATCCATTGGAGACCATCACTAGGAGTAGTGCATAATATGAGGTGTCCTATCACGTTTACTCAGAGCAGATTAACACATAATAGAATAGCTGAAATAGTCTATTTCATTTGTATTCTTTTATTTTGAAATTGTTAAGAGTAGCAACTACTTAGCTCAGACTGAAGCATCTTATCTAATGTTTGAGATCTAAGTGTCTCTTCTTTGTGTGCGAGGAGACAATTTAACACACTGTGACAAACAAGAGATGCTTTTGTTTTGCAACAACATATTTTTGCAAAGAACTTTCATCCCACTTGTTATGATTTTGAGAAACAAACTGGTTTAGTCTGAATGGGTTTTTCTGACAGAAACGGTTTCAATGAAATTTCCCCACCATCTCTATTCCTGGGCTCTATCCCTGCCTCGGGGTGGTGGTGGGGTGTTTGTCTGTTAGAACAGGAGTCAGGACCGGTGGCTTCTCTTTCTGGCTCTGCCACCACCTTCCTGGGTAGGTCACTTCCCTTCTCTGTACCTCAGGCTCCTCCCCGTCTGCCCAATGTTAACAGGGACAATTCTCGAACTCTGGGCAGTTTTGAGCCTGAGTGAGATAAGGGGTGTTAAAGCCCTCTGTGAAGGAGAAAGGGGAGTTTCACAGAGTTTAGCACCAAGGAATTCTAAAGTTTGCTAAAATGTCTAGTCTGCGGAAACAAGATATGGTCGGGGCCAAAGTTTTTAACCACTGCCTTTTTTAAAGCCCATTCAGGTATGTGATTCCCTGTCTTTTAGGTACCTGGGGTTCTTTGCCAGCAGGAGAGCAGAGGTTCCTGCCTCCATTTTTGTGGCCTTAACTAAACAGGTGTTGTGCCCCAGTTCTCGTCTGAGATCCCTGGGGAAAAAAATCCTCCCATCCATGAACAAGACAGGTCCTATCTTTAAAATGGGAACAAAGAGACCCCTGGGACTTACAGACTAGCTAGCCTCTCTTCCATGGCTGGGGAGATACTGGAATACATTCTTAAACAATCACTTTGTTAGCAGCACCTACAGGATACTTTGGTTCTTAGGACTAGTGAGAATGGATTTGTCAAGAACAAATCATTCCAAACCAATCCTCTTTCCTTCTTTGGCAGGGTTCCGGGCCTAGTGGAGGTGGGTAAACAGTATATGGGATCTATCTCGGTGTTACTGAGGCTTTTGACACAGTCCCGTAGGACATTCTCACAAGCAAACGAGGGAAATGCGGTCTAGATGCAATCAGTGCCATGTGGGTGCAGAGCTGGTTGAAAGCCCAGACTCCAAGAGCCCTTCTCCATGTCTGGCTGTCCAACGGAGAGGGTGCACCTAGTGGGTCCTGCAGGGATCAGTCCGGGGTCCAGTGCTATTCAATATTTTCATTACTGATTTGGAAAATGGAGTGGTGAGCATGCTTCTAAAATTGGCAAATGACACCAAGCACTTTAGAGCACAGGACTGGAATTCCAAACACCCTTAACAAATTGGAGAATTGGTCTTCTTGAGCCAAACTCCATGGCTGGGCCCCTCTCTCTAGACTGGGCTGAAGTGAAACCCCAGAGCCAAACCCTCCCGCTCCTGGGCAGTGCGCTCCGACCTTGAATGGTCAGATGCTGCTTAGCACTGTCAGAGCAGCTTTGGCTGGGGGATTCTCCCAGCACTTTCCAATAGCGGGAAAGTATTAAATCCCCATTTGCCTGCTGGAGACAGAGCCCTAGAGTGGGGAGCAACTTGCCCAACGTCCCATAGGAAAAGGAAAACAACCAGCAGTGGAACCAATAGGAGACCCAGCAATGGAACCCAGGAGTCCTGACTCCCAATCCCCTGGCCCGGTCACTCCAGCAGAGCACACTCCCTCTCAAAGGCAGGGGGAGTGGCCATGAGGGCCTGCTTGTAATTGCCAGCTGTGGGAGGGAGTGTGCAGCAATAGTTAGCGAAGGGGCCTGGAAAGGAGGACTGCTGGGTCCCATCCCTACTTCTGACACTTGGTGTGACCCTGAGCCAGCAGCTTCCCCTCCCCAGGCCTGTTTCTCATCAGTGGGGTTGGGGTCGCAGTCCCGACAGCCCAGGGGGGTTGGGAGGCTCCAGGAAGGTGTGTAAAGTGCTGGGATGTCAGGATCCCGGAGCGCTGTCACCCCCGCACTAGGGTGATGTTCTGCACCCCCTGCTGCTGGCCAAGTTTCTCCGTCCCTGGCAATAAGACAGACTCTTGTTTTCCCACCAGCCGATCGCCCAGTATCATCACCCTGCCTGCTGGCTGGGCAGGGTAACTCCTCAGGTCACCCCGCCCCCCCTCCAGCCTGCCTTGGGCTTGGAGAGTGAGGAGAAGGGCGAGGGATGACACTGAACATCCTCCATCCATCGCTCCGTCACCAGAGCAAGTGAGTGGCATTAGGGTTCCTCGGTGGTGTCCCCTGTCTGTCTGGCGAGAGGCAGAAAGAGGGGGAGAGAATCTCTCCCAAAGGAGATTGGATTTGCAAACAGCCCCCAGGAGCCCCTCACTCTCAGACCAGGGAGGGGCTTCTCCAGAGCCGTCTCCAGTGTGTTTGGCAAGGTCCCAGCAATAGGGCTCCCAGCCCTTCCCTTGTGGGAGACTGTTCCCCAGGCCGAGTCTCTGAGCTGGGCCAGACCCGGGGAGCTGCTGAGCATGGAAATCAATGGGAACCGAGGAGGCCCTGGCCTTGCTATGCTGATGGACTTTGAAGGGGGGAATGGTTTCCCCAGAGAAGTCCGGACTCCTGGGTTCTGTTCCTTCTCTAGCCTGGGCGGGGAGTGGGAGGGGGAGTGTGAGTGTGTCCTGGGCTGGCAGGAGGGAGCTGCTTCTCCAAAGTGACCGATGGTCTTTGTGACTGACCCCAGTGCTCAAAAAGGACGAAATTCCCCGGTTCTTGCAGCCCCAGGGATGACGAGGGAGAGCGTTGAGGGGGAGCAGATCATGCAATGAACTCCTGCCACTGTGTGTAGCCTGCACTCCCTGCACCCCTGTGGGGGGAGGAGGAGCTGCTCTGGCTGGGGCCGGGATGGGGAGGGACCAAACAGGCTGGTTAGTGAGAGGCTGCCTTGACCCCGGACTCACGCCTGCTCCCCGCTCGGTTCCAGGATGGCCGGGCTCTGCCGGTGGCCCCAGAGCCTGAGGGAAGCAGCTGCCATCTTCCCCAGGAGCAGAGCGGCCCCTCCGTCCCCGCTGGCGGGGAAGGAGCTCCCGGCCGGGCCAGGAGGTGGAAGTGCCCAGCCTTCTGGAAGAGGAAACCTGCTCCCGGTGCAGGCGCCGAGGTGGGAGAGGCACCGGCCAGGCCAAAATGGAGCTGGGCCAGGATGCGGCTGGGCAGGCAGGACCCAGCCCAGGAGCAGAACCGGGCAGGGTGGCTCCGGGGCTTGTTGTGTGAGCAGCAGCGGCCCCAGGAGCCCAGCCCCGATTTCCAGCAGGAGGCATCGCCCAGCCCGGTCAGTGGGGACCTTCCAGCCTCCCCAGGGCAGGAGGTGGAGGATCCTCTCCCAGCCCCAGCAGCTCGGCCCGCTCCCCATGGGACAGCAGCAGCGCCTGGGACTCGGACAGCAGCGAGGCCGACGGACGCTTCTGCTTTGTTCCAGGTGAGGAGCCAGGCTGGGCTCAGGGAGGGGTGAGGAGGGGGCTGTGAACACCCCAGGCCCAGGCCCTGGAGCAGTGCTATGGGGGGGGTCCCCAGCTCAGGTGTCTGGCCTGAGCCACTGAACCCCACTGACACTAGATGCTGCCACTTTAATCCTCGGTGCTCCATTGGGCAGGGGGTGGGAGGCACCTTCCAGGGAGTCCAGGACAGTCGGGGGGGGGGGTCTCTTTGCTATGGACTCCTGAAGGAGTTGGGGGCTGACGACACTGAGGCTACTTGGAATCAAATACATTTGAGATACAAGTACAGAGCCCATATTCATAACTTCAAATACAGAAATGGTGCCCACATCCAGCCAGCGTCATTATCACCAGCCAATCATAACCTTGTCCTAGACACCTCACACGCCAACCTTTGCACAGTATTTGCTGCACACATATAACAGTGGTGGCAACAATGATCTCTACGGTCCCAGTTCCTATTAATAACGTCACAGCAGGCTATAGAGAAGTGGGAGGGAGGCGTCTTCCAGCCAGCGTGTATCCTCCGTTTCTCCCTTGCCGCTTGGGCTGAGGTGGGAAGGGAGCGAAACGTGCCCGGCTGAAGGTTTTGCACTCGGCCTTGAGGATTAAGCCCGACCCCCCGGCATGGTTAGGTCGGGGTTGTCCTGGGCTCTGTGGGGGGAGGGCTCAGCCGGGAGAAGGGGCAGACGAGGGGATTTTGTCTCTGATAGATAAGGGCTTTGTCAGCGGGAAGCTGTAGGTCACATGCTGGGGGTGACAGTGGGGTTTGAGCTGGGGCAGCAGCCGGGGAGCAATGTGTGTGTGTGTGGGGGGGGGTTCACTTAGTAAAAATGAACCTGCCAAGCCACTCCCTCTGCTGGAGCAAAAGCCTCTCATTTATCTCCTCAACTCCCCTCCATGTAAACCTCCACCCCTCCCCTGGTGCTGAGAGACCCCCTCACTCGCATGGAGATTTGTAATTGTTCTAACTCTTCCTTGGCCTTGTCCAAATAGTTTTCCCAGAAAAATGACCAAGGACATTTCAAATGAGAGAAACAAAACAAACCAGAGAAACCCCCACCACACCCAATTTGGGGCTGAATTTTTCTACTGAAATTTGGAGATAATAAAACTCATCCCTCTGTTGGCCAGAAACCAAAGCTAGACCTCCCCCGCTGTAGCTGTGACTTCTGCCACCGAACTACCCATGCGCTGACTGCTCTTGTGAGACATTTCTCTGCACAATACTGCTGCTATTCCAGTTACTGACTCCAGGAAACATTTTCCTTAGCCTGGCTCCATGTGTCACTGGTTTCTATAGCAAAGATCAGTCCCTGGCCCTGTGGTCCAGACATCCTCATTCACATCAAGCTTCCAGTTCAGAATCATTTCCCATTCCCGCTCTGTGGGAGGGAAGACTTTTAAACGCGCTCTCTGTGTGACTGCACATGGCTAAGCAAAGAGAACAACCCCCCAATCCCCCCTGTGCTTTGGGAGCCAGGTTTGCGGTGGGAATTCTGTAGTTCAGATGACTTCACGCCTGGGCATTGGGATTATTTACCAGTTTCTTTGGCATTGGGGCACTTTTGTGCTCATAGCTGTGATGGCCGAGTGGTTAAGGCGTTGGAGTTGAAATCCACTAGGGTTCCCCTGCGCAGGTTCAAATCCTGCTCACAGCGAGGCCTGTGTTTTAGCCAGTCCCTCACCCGGGGAATACCTCTGTACAACCCCCTGAGACACTCTCAATTCTCTCCCCACCCCAAGTAAATCCTGTTCTGCTCCTTCCATAGAGATCCCTGGGACACCCCCTCACACTGTGTCCCTGAGGGGTCAGGCAAACTCTCAGTGCCTGAAGCCTCTGCCACTCACCTGGTGCCCCATAGATGAGCCATAGCCCTGGTTCTGCTCCTCTCTCTAGGGTGCGAAAGGAGCCAAGTCAGCAACTCCATGGGAGCTACGGGGCTGCAGAACCAACAGAGGAAAAATAGGTGCTCAGGGCCCACTGGCAGCCAGCTCCCCCCTCCCCCCCACTACAGGCCTTGCCGACAAGCTCCTCCTCTTCCCCTTCAGCACCTGCCAGTGATCAGCTGTTCAGTGGGGTGCAGGAGGCGCTGGGCGGGGAGAGGGAGGAGCAAGAGACAGGGAGAGGTGGGGGAGGGAGAGGAATGGGGCAGGAGGGGACGAGGGTGGGAGCTTGGGGAAGGGGTGGAGTGGGGGCAGGGCCTTGGAAGGAAGGGGAGGAGTTGTTGCGGGTGGCCCTGATGGGAAGCACCGACTATCACAGTGACAATACAACTGACCAGCCTTGCGGGGGAGGCTGAGGGAGATCCGCACTCACCAGGTCTCTTCTCTCCCCCACGGTGAGCCAGACACTGCTCTCTCCTGCCTCTCACTCTAGCAGCTGGACGCCAAGGAGCCATTTCCCCACAGGAAGTGCACTGAGTGCCCCTGTGGTGCTGGGGGGCTGGCGCTGCTGCTGCCTGTGGGGCTGGCAGGGGGGCTGATGTCTGCACAGACTCTCAGCTGCCAGGCCGGAGGGGGCACTTGGGACCTTACCAGACTGGCTCAGTGCAGATGGGGGGTTGACAGAGCAATACAGACGCTCTCCAGAGCACGGAGCAGCAGCCGCCCATGCAGCCAGGCAATGAGCATTTCACAGGGCCTGGAGCCGCGGGGGAGGCGGCAGCTGCTGTTCCAGCTCCTCGGGGACAGGCCCTGTCAGACAACAGCCACTTCTTACTCCCCACAGCTAAGGGCGCCGGGTTCCTCCGGTGGGGGTGTGGAGCAGCCATTCGTTTTCCTGTTCGCACTCCTCTGCGGTGTGAAAATCGGGGAGGGGAGGCAGAAGCCCCACTTCCCTCCCAAAATGACGCCCAGTGGGGGAAGCCAGGACAACAGGGTGGGGCGGCGAGTGGTGGCCAGACTCTCACCGCCAGGGTCTAGTCTAGCTCAGGGTCCAGGTCAACTTCCTCCCCGTACCACTGGCCCCCAGTCCCCTTCCACCACCAGGTCAACCCGGGCACTAGGGCAGGAACGGGGTGAGGCAGCAAGTCAAGCTGAGCAAGGCTGGCAAAAGCGAGTCTTGTCTTCATGGGCCGCTCACAATGACGTCCTTTTTGTGTGTAACTGCTGCAAAAACCTCCCAGACAGAGAGGCAACAGGCCAAAATGCTTACATGCAGTTATCAAAGTAGCTCAGTTGGGAGAGCGTTAAACTGAGGATCTAAAGGTCCCTGGTTCAATCTCAGGCTTTGGCAGGTCCTTTCATCCCTCTTTGTGTGGTGGTGGCTTGTTCTCTGGGAGCACAGTGGTGTCTGCACCCAAGATGAGCAGGGCTGTCCTAGAGGATTTAGGGGGTATGGAACAAAGCAATTTTGGGGGCCCCTTCCATTAAAAAAATGTTGCAATGCTGTAGTCTCATGGGGCCCCTGTGGGGCCTGGGACAAATTGCCCTGCTTGCCTCCCCTGTGGGTGGCACTGACGGTGAGTCTCTGATCTTGGGCTCTGCAGTAGGAAAACATAGAATGGGCTTCTGCCCCTAGTTGGCCCACCTGACCTTTACCAAGGACAGATGGGAGCTGTCTTTCCCAACATGGCAGGAAGAGAGTGAGGCAGGATGACCCTCAGGAATGGTGCCAGAGGGCTGCTGGGCAGTGACAGGCAGGGACTGGGGGTGAAAACTCCTCTGTGCAGCTGAGCGAAGGCAGTACCAGGGAAGGGGCATCTGTAAAAGTGGCCCTGTGGAAGGTGGAAGGGATTTGGGGGCCCAGGAGGAGGCGCTTGATGTTCAGTGCCTTGGAGCAGCTGGACTTGGCCATGGTGGGTGTTCAGGAAATGCACGTTCATGACTTTAGGGTAGATCAATGGGCAGAGGGTGATTGGAGGAAGGGCCTCCTGGCCAGGGAAGAATGATGGGGCTGGAGTACAGTCACTTTCGCGGTGCGAGTACAGAAGGTGGGGGAGCTTAGACCAGCGAGGGCATTACTGGTGGGCTTTGTGCTCTGTGGCACTGGTTACTGCTATATTAGTGTGTATGGTCCCCAGTTAAGGCATGAGAGGGAAGATCAAAGGCTCCCTTCCTCTGGACTGCATGATGTTTGTTGTTGGGGGGGGGGGTTAATTGTGTCAGCCAGCCTGAGCACCGCTGGTCCCGTTTTCCCAACCGTCAGAGGAAACATTTTTACAATGAGCACTACCTGGTGCAGGTCTGTAGTGAGGTCGGCTTAGAGGAGCTCACTCCAGCCACAGAGGGGGTTCACCTTTCTGCGGGGACAGACCAGGAGTCGCATTGACCGGATTTAGGGTTAGCTTTTGTGTCTTTAGCATGTTGCTTCTCAGATTCTTTCTTGGCCTGACTTGTTACACTTTGACAATTAACAGGCCAGAGTTTGTGCACCTTCCTATTATCCTCACTAGGATCTGATTTCCAAATTTTGAGGAATGACTTTTTGCCTCTAACAGCCTCCAGTACTCGGCCGTTTACCTAGAGTGGCGTTCTGCTGGTCGTCCCATTGTCGTTTCTGATTTAGGGCAAACGTTTCATCTGAGCCTCTAATTGCAGCGTTTTTAAACGCTCTGCATGCTGCTTGCAGGCACCTAACACTTATGACAGCAGCTCCTTTTAATTCCCACCTAACCATCTGTACTTATGCCGATAGGTTGACTTTAGGTCTTTAACTTTGAGCGGTAGCTGAGAAGATGGTAAATTGGGCAGAAACCCATTCGACAAACCTCTTCATTTCCTTGTTATTTCCTGACTTCTTCATTCATCCCCTTTTCCTTTTTTCCTGGGTGAGGCGGCGGCCTGCCAGGGAGCTCCCCGGCACCTCTGGCTGCCTGGGCTGAAGGCAAGAGGTAGGCCTGGGCGTGGCGAGGGCCTCCTGTCCCGGAATGAGGCTGCAGTGCTTCCTGGTCCCCTTTTCCCACCCACACCGGCAGACGGCTGCTGCGGGAGAACACGAGGGAGGCTCTCAGGACGCCAGACAGTGCTGTGTGGCTGTCAGGGGAAAGAGCCTTCTTCTCTAAAGATGGCTGGCAGAAAGGTGGTGCTCAGCTCTATAAACGACCTCCCCAGTAGCCTCGCTGCCAGGGGATGCAGACATTTCTGTAAGGTGCAGAAAGAGGTTATTTGGCTTCCAAGTTAATATGAGAAATATGCATTTAGGAGATTGAATTTCCATTCTTTTACAGGGCCCCAGTGGCCTAATGGACAAGGCAATGGCTTTCTAAGTCAGAGATTGTGGGTTCAAGTCCCATCTGGGGTGAAAAACTGCCTCTATATTGCAAGGAAGCCTTGGCCTTATTTTCACCAAGGAAGCTGGGAGATGTTTGAACACAAAATATTGGATCTTTGGAAAATGTCCCAGAAATGGCATCTTGACAAATGCTTTCTAAACCCCTCGGTAGCAAACAGTTAATACTAGTGTTTGTCTGAGACTAGAGGGAAGGGGAGTGTTTACTCTGACACCTCAGTGAGTGAAACAGATGGAAAGAGCAAGGCCGTCCTGAAAGAGAAGGGATCTGTCTGGAGACAAAGCAGCCCCTGAGAATGAGCAAGGGTGTGAAAAGAAGAGGTTGAAATGTGTGTTAGATGTTAGTTAGTGTTAGAGGGTTTATCCCTTCACCCTCCCATTACAGGGTCCTTCTTGCGTACACACAGAGCAGCAATGCCCAAAGTCCCAAGGTGCAAACAATTAGATGTTTATTGGATTGAACTTCCAGCAAGCAACGATTCCAGTTTCCTTCCTCGGTGTCCCCATCCCAGCCCTGATGCCACAGAGCCTTGCCTGTGTCCCTGTTCCCATTCTCCCCCTTAGCAAGACATAGGACATATGGTGACACATTTCCTGATAGGGCCAGGCATCAAGGTGGAAGGTGTTGATATTCCATTTGTCCCACTGCCCCGTGCGTAGTGCAGTGCCCTGCACCTTCTCTCGTACGGGTGGGCCACACCCGTTCCAATTAGTGTTCCAGACTTCCCACTATAGTGGGCCTGGGAAGGTTGGGTCCAGGTTGTCTAGTACAGGGGGGAGGGGCTTACTCCATTACTTCTCGGTTATTTCCATAGGCAACGTAACACAAGTATACTTAGCAATACACCAGCCGCTGTAATAATCCACAGCAACACCGAGAGACCTGAGCACTGCCGCATGGTCCAACATCCCGGCCACCACCGAAACACCTCCTCTCCTCCTTCGACGGGGTCAAGCTCTTAACATGTCCAGTTGCTGGCAGTTGCAACACGCTGCCGCTGCAGGTTTTTGTGCTTTTGTCCATATCATAAGTCCATTGAATGTCCACAGAGAAATGGGTTATTGTCCAAACCAACTTAACCACGTGGTGTGGAATCAGGCTGTATGCGCTGGTTCGATTATTCACAGCAGTAAGAGTCACAGATCTATCTGTGCACCAAAGCCCAGAGAGCAGTGTGTAGTGTGGAATTTGGTTAGGGGCTGGTGTAATTGTGCCCCCAGTAATATGTACATTTCCAGCAAAACACCTCATACACAGTACACCCAATTGTCCACCCCTTGCCACGGGCCATTGGGTGTGCTCCTCCACGGCCATCAGGGAGGGGCACATTCAAACATCTTCTCTGGATTTACACCATTTTACACACCCCTCCATTGATTCCCAGCGAGCAAATCCCCTTCTCATTATTCCCATAGGGCTTGTGGGGCCACCTTAGCTGCCGATTCACTTCCAGATACCACGGTAGCTATTACACAGGTGCTGGCCTCCTAGTCGAGCATTTTGAATTTCCATACACATCTTCCCCCAGGTCAGCCTTTTGAAGCCACCCCCACCCATGTCATGAGGTTTTCTGTTCCTTGAATCACAACAATGCTAACAACATGACAAACAACACAAAACATAGATTCATGGTATTATGGGTTAGTCTTTTGCTGGCACCAGTTTGCTTCTAGAGTGTCTGAAAAACAAAAGAAACAATTTCCACACACTCCCCCCGGTGGGGACAGATTAGTGCTTAATAATAATAATACCACTTCCTTTTACAAATTTCCTTGCTAATTGCAGGAAAAACAGAAGAATTACCTCCAGGCTGTCCTTATTTTGTTCTATAGTCAGGTAGTGAATTACCCCACTCGCTGGTCATTTATGAAAGTCATGAGGTGGTGTGCCTCAGTTTCCCCTCTTGTACAACAGACCAGTTTGCAATAGTTTCTCTGCTGTACCAAGCTTTAAGTTTATCCTCAGGTAACAGCTGAGAGACAGCTTTAGATTTAGCTTTAGCACTGTACATACACACACACACACTCCTTAAGATTAACCTGTCCCCCTTATTTTCAGGCTTGACTTGTTTTTTCACCTCCCTTTCCTGGAGGGCCACAGTCTGAGTCTTCCAGTAGCTTCTTTGCTGACCAGATGTATTTATTATTTGCAACTCCTTTGTGCTGCCACTGATGGGCAGTTGTCTCCTTCCCCCATCAGCTAGGTCATTTGCATTCACACCAGCTTTCGGGGTTGCTTTTCGATCCAAAGCCATCAGCAGCTCAGAGACACAATCAACTTCCACCGGAGTTCTGATTACTTTCCACTTTCATCTTCTGCTTCAAAGCACACAGATCTGAAAAAAACCCCACAACCTATTGTGGCTCCCTTTGGAGCCCTAATAGGGTTTGAATTAAGTACCATGTTTTGTTTGCATTTCTTTTACCCCTTCTTCAATATACACTGCACACGTCCTGGGAAAACGCACATTCCTTCCATAGTTTAACCTTCATGACATTATGTTACAAACCATAAGTCTCACTTTAGGTTTTTAAAACCTTACACAATTACACACAACATTTTGTTTTGTCTAACATCCCTTGCACTGCAATAATTTTTTTTTACACAACTGTACCCCGATTACACGTCCATCTTGTACAACCAGAGACAGCCAGGGGCAGGCAAGTTAAGTGCCAATAGAAACCTCGGACATTCCTTTAGTGATTTTGCTTACATTACCCAGGAGTCAAATCATTTTGATGAGATTATCTCTCCACCTGCTGCCTGCAGCCGTCCCCTATAGACCATTTCTGTGGGCAAAGGGCCAATTTCCCCTCAGAATGTCTATAAAGGCTTCTTGGGACAAAACACAGTGGTGGTAGCAGCCACTTTACCTGACCCTCTTGTATAATTTAACTACTAAGCTTCCATCCAACGTGAGTGCACAGAGCTGCACATACAGTTACATTTATATAACTGGGTTTTATTATTTATCCAAAAACTGCCTTCTTGTAACACCACAACTGTTGCCTTTTGCTATTTCCACAACTCACAAATGTTTACTTTCCTCCAAACTCTGTATTATTAATTTTTGCAAAACCCTGGGTGGCTGCGCTGCAGTGCTGGGGTGACTCTGTAGGGGGAGAAGCTGCTGTGGAGCAATGTAGAGCAGGTGCAGGAAGGAGCCGGGGTCACTATTCACACTGTGAACTGCAAATTTCCAAATTTGGGAATGGCCAAGAACAATTCTAGGGGAAGGTGAATGCAGAGCAGTGACACTGGAGGTGCCCAGACCTCCAACGGGGCAGTGTGGAAATTAATAATGGGAAGATCATTTGCGAAATTAGTCATCACTGACAAGATTTGTCTCTTCTTATTTCATGTTATGGTGTTAGTTAGCGGAATCAGGATATATTTTACTATGTTAATTAAACACTTAATTTTATTTAACTAAGCCAAAAACTTAGTGTCACTTATTTTTTTCTCTGTCCTAGTAAGAATTAAATGAATGTTGTGACTTTCTGGAAAGTGCAGCAAGATTAAATGTGGGGAATTCAGTCTCTGTGTTTATGAGCTGATGTTTTCCTCTCACAGGTCAGTGCCTGCATTGAAATACCAAGAGGGATCTAAGGGCTGGTGTAGGCTGGGCACAGGGGTGTTCGCAGAAGGGGCGGGGCCTCAGGTGGAAGGGGCGGGGCAGGGCGTTAGTCTCCCCCAGCTGGCGGTTCACGCCCTGCCCATGGTGTTGCAATGACAGAGGCTGCCCAGGCTGCACTTGTAGCGAGGTTCCCCCACTCGGTGGTCGCGCAGAGGCTGCAGGAGACAGGCAGGGGGCAGCAGGGGAAGTGCCGACACAGGAGCTCTCAGCAGCAGGGTGACGGACAATGCCGTGGAGCGGCAGCGACGCAGAGTGAACAGGGCAAACCGAGAGCCGGTTGAAGGAGTGTCAGCAGCAGAAGCTGAGGTTTCTCTTGATGCCTTCCCCTCCCTCCCCCACCCCTGGGGCGTTGCTGCCCAAGGGGAGTGGGGGTTGGGGGAGGAGAGTGGAGGGGTCTGTTAAAGGAACATTGGATTGGCCTGTCACACCGCAAGGTGAGAAACTGAGGCACAGCACTGCCCAGCGTACTCTGGGGTGGGAGGTTGCTGATGAGCGTAGATTTGAATGTGGTTGTGGGGTTTTCCCAAACTCAGGCTTGATTCTCTTTCCCTTTCAATAGAAGTTCTCATTGGCTCTCTGCCCTCGCAGAGCTGGGGAGTGGGGGCGTGTTGCCTTTTCCCCAGGCAGCAGGGTGACACCTGCCTGGTGAGTGAGGGTCGGTTTGGGTGACCCCCACTCAGGGCAGGCTGAGGGCAGGTCTCTGCCCTTTACTCAGCCCAGGAGGAGTTTTTTTGCACTAACATCCCAAGTGTGCAAGTCCGTCCCCGCAGAGCTGCCCCAGAGGGTGACCTTGAAGCAACTGTGGAAAACGGGACGGGGGGGGTAATAGGCTCCTATATAAGAAAAAGTCCAGCCAAACCGGCCTGTCCCTTTAAACATGGGACATCTGGTCACCCTGGAGCAGCCCCACACTCCTGCTCCCCGGCTGGTGCGTTTGTCTGAGGGCTGCAGGGTCTTCACACCCTCAATGTCTGTTGGGAAATCCTGGGTCCATCCGCAGCAGCTGGGAGCTCTGGGGTCCACTCGTAGGAGCTGCAGGGTCCATACGCAGTGGGGTGGGGCTGTGGGGGCTCCCTGGCCACCCATGGCTGCTGGGAGCTCCAGGGTCTGCCTGTGGGAGCTGTGGGGAGATGAGGGGTTTGGGGTGGAGGAGGGGGCTCCAGGCTGCAGGGTGGGGCTGAGGGATTCAGAGTGCAGGAGGGGGCTGTGGGTTGAGGCAGGGGGTTGGGGTCCAGGATGGGGTGATGGCTCTGGGGTGGGAGCAGGGATGATGGGTTCAGGTGTGGGAGGAAGCTCTGGGCTGGGGCAGGAGGTTGAAGTGCAGGGGGGTGAGGGCTCTGGGGTGCAAGAGGGGGCTCTGGGCTGGGGGGGTTCAGGGCTGGGGCAGAGGGGTGAGGGCTCTGGGGTGCAAGAGTCGGCTCTGGTCTGGGGGGGTGCAGGGCTGGGGCAGGGGGTGAGGGCTCTGGGGTGCAAGAGGGGGCTCTGGGCTGGGGGGGTTCAGGGCTCGGGCAGGCGCTCATCTCTAAGGGTTGCAAGAGGGGGCTCTGGGCTGGGGGGGTTCAGGGCTGGGGCAGGGGGGTGAGGGCTCTGGGGTGCAAGCGGGGGCTCTGGGGTGGGGGGTTCAGGGCTGGGGCAGGGGGTGAGGGCTCTGGGGTGCAAGAGGGGGCTCTGGGCTGGGGGGGTTCAGGGCTGGGGCAGAGGGGTGAGGGCTCTGGGGTGCAAGAGGGGGCTCTGGGCTGGGGGGGTTCAGGGATGGGGCACGGGGGGCCGGGAGCTGGGGTGCAAGAGGGGGCTCTGGGGTGGGGGGGTTCAGGGCTGGGGCAGGGGGTGAGGGCGGGGGGGTTCAAGGGGGGGCTCTGGGCTGGGGGGGTTCAGGGCTGGGGAAGGGGTGTGAGGGCTCTGGGGTGCAAGAGGGGGCTCTGGGCTGGGGGGGTTCAGGGCTGGGGCAGAGGGGTGAGGGCTCTGGGGTGCAAGAGGGGGCTCTGGGCTGGGGGGGTTCAGGGCTGGGACAGAGGGGTTAGGGCTCTGGGGTGCAAGAGGGGGCTCTGGGCTGGGGGGGTTCAGGGCTGGGGCAGGGGGGTGAGGGCTCTGGGGTGCAAGAGGGGGCTCTGGGTTTGGGGGGGTTCAGGGCTGGGGCAGGGGGGTGAGGGCTCTGGGGTGCAAGAGGGGGCTCTGGGTTTGGGGGGTTCAGGGCTGGGGCAGGGGGTTGGGGTGCAGACTTATCTCGGGCGGCTCCTGGTCAGCAGTGCAGCAGGGGGGACCTACTGGCCACTTCCAGGGCGCAGCGCGGTGCCCTAGGACACGTAGGGACCAGCCTGCCTGAGCCCCGCAGCACCGCTGACCGGACTTTATAACCCAGTCACCCCACTGGGAGCTCCAGGGTCCCCCTGTCACATGTGGTGGCTGGGAGCTCTGGGATCCACCCACAGCAGCTGGGAGCTGTGGGGTCCATCCATGGTGGCATGGGCCTGTGGGAGCCCCTTCCGACACTGGTGGCTGATAGCTGTGAGGCCCCCACCGGCCGACAGCTCTAGTCTTGCTGCCTCAGGGCTGAGGCGGAAAATGTCACTGAGATCTCTGAAAGTCACAAATTCTGTGACCCCCTTTATATAATCTTAGCCTTAATCGTTGTTGACTGTCTCTCTCAATCTAGTGGTCTGCTCTAGCGCAGATGGGACAGGGAAGACAGAAGCTCACCCCCCAGCACAGGTTTGGGCAGAAATGGCTCTTGGGCTATTTGCTGAGCATGCAGAGGACTTGTCCAGGCCGGTGGAGCAGCTCAGCCAGATGAGGAGCTGGAAGAAGGAGACCTGAGCAGCCTGGACATCCCACTTTTTCTCCACAGCCACTGCCTGTCAGCAGGATTCCTCCTCCTCCTCCTCAGTGAGACCAAATCTAAGCACCTGGATAGCTGGTCTGTCCGCTGCACCCCAATCCCTCATGCCTGAGCCTCCCTGCCAAAGCCCTGCACCTGGCTCCAGAGAATTGTCTCACATCTCGCTGGGAACTCGACTTCTTGTGCCCAGAGAGTCTCGGCCCCACTCAGTAGAGGACCTGAGAAACACAGTGTCTGCCTCTTCCAAATAAGTGCTTGGAAAGGTTTTGTTCATGTAGCCTAATGGATAAGGCATCTGACTTCGGATCAGGCGATTGAGGGTTCGAGTCCCGTTGTGCTTGTGCAGTTTTACCGTTGTGCTGAACGTCCTGCTCCCTTCAGGGCTGGAACCTCTTCTTGGCTGCTCAGGCCAATGCTCTGGCTTCAGCTAGAGCCCCGGGAAGGAGTTGGGGTTTGGGTGTCACAAAGGCTGGGGCATGAGCCCCAGGTGCTTCCAGTCTCGCCTTTGCCCTTCCTGACTTGCCAAAGAAACTGGGCGGCTGCCCGGGCTAGTGTGTGCGCCTGTCCCTGTGCTGGAGGGTACTTGCTACACAGCGTCTTTGGAGCCTGGCTGTTTCTCTGCTTCTCACCAGCTGGGGAAAAGCCTCTTGGGGTAAAATCTCCTGCCCCATTGCAAAAATGAGCACCGTGAGTGGGACCAGTCAGAGGCCCCTCCATGGGGGCTGGCCCTGCTTTCCTACCGTCTTGTGATGTTGGCGGAAGAGCATCAGCAGCTGGCTGTGGGTGGTTTTCAGTGGGGGTTCTGCATGGCAGGGAGCAGGCTGGCCGGGTGTCTCTGTGGCTGCTGCTGGCCACACATAGGCATGGTTCTCCCCTCCTCTTACCCTACCCTTGGTTGCTCTGTGGCTTTTAAGCCTTCCCTTGGAGCTGTCAGCACCAGCCGCCTCTGTCCTAGGTGCCCAGAGGAGGAGAGGTGTGCTGGGCTCCAGCCTGGGACTCTGCCTCCCTCCTGCCTAGCCCTGACTATGAAACCTGGCCCTGACACTCCTTTCTTCAAGCGCCATGTGGGCAAGAGGAAAAGTGTGGTAGAAAGCACAAGGGCCAAACTTGTGGGCATCAGAAATCCCAAACACCCAGTCAAACCACAGCCACTTCTAGACCCCATTCCAACCAAAGACCTGGCTCCAGTGGGTATGAGTCACTCAGCACAAGGTAAACAACTCATTCTTATACAGCTGGAGACAGGAAAGCACTTGGTTATCCAGGGCTTTACCACAAGGTCCCACTGAGATTTGAACTCAGATTCCAACATGCCAAGCATTACACCATGGGACCAGCTTGTGCTAGTTTCTCTGAACATTGGTGACTCTATCATAGAATACCAGGGTTGGAAGGGACCTCAGGAAGTATCTAGTCCAACCCCCTGCTCAAAGCAGGGCCAAGCCACAGACAGATTTTTATCCCAGATCCCTAAATGGCTCTCTCAGGGACTGAGCTCACACACCTGGGTTTAGCAGGCCAACACTCAAACCACTGAGCTCTCCCTCCCTCACAGGGCCAGCTTGTGTAAGGGACTGTTGGCCCTTTACTAAAACTGAGTGGGTTTTTTTTTGGTTGGCTACTTCCCAGTCCCAATAGAAGGGGGAAGGGTCAATGGGAAATCAGGACCCTGAGACTGACAGGCCCCTGGGGCAATGGTCACCAACTGGTAGGGAACAAATGAGAATTTGTTAATGAGTAAAATTCCTGGTGAAAATTGGCAAAGCTGTGGAGAGTTTGAAAAGTTCCAGTGAATTTACACATGAAGATACAAACAGAGAGACAAGTAGAGACAAAGAGAACATCACAGACTGCACAGGCCCACACAGACATAAACAAAAACCAGACCTACACAGCACACAGAGCCATATACACATAAGGGAAAGCCACACAAAACATAGAACAAATCCACACCAAAAAGTACAGCAAAAGCCCACAACAAGAAAGCACAAAAGCCACATACCAAAAGAATACTTAGCAAAAAACCAATCTGCATGCAAAAGTGATACACACACACACACACACACAAAATTATGTAAGGCATCCACAAAAATCACACAGGACCCACATGCACTTCAACACAACAGACAACAAAACCCCAACATACAGAAAGCCAGGCAGGGTTTGAGTCTCACAGCCAAGAGGGTGAGCACACAGGTGGTTTGGGGAGCAAAGACTGAGGGGGAGTCGGGGGCAATGCTCTGGGCTCTGCCTGGAACCCCCTTTCAGGTACTTGAAAGCAGCTACCAAATCCCACCTCATTCTTCTCTTCTGCAGGCTAAACAATCCCAGTTCCCTCAGTGTTCCCCAAGGGTCAGTCCTAGGACCAATCCTATTCAATTTATTCATAAATGATCTGGAGAAAGGGGTAAACAGTGAGGTGGCAAAGTTTACAGATGATACTAAATTACTCAAGATAGTTAAGACCAAAGCAGATTGTGAAGAACTTCAAAAAGCTCTCACAAAACTAAGTGATTGGGCAACAAAATGGCAAATGAAATTTAATGTGGATAAATGTAAAGTAATGCACATTGGGAAAAATAACCCCAAATATACATACAATATGATGGGGGCTAATTTAGCTACAACGAGTCAGGAAAAAGATCTTGGAGTCATTGTGGGTAGTTCTCTGAAGATGTCCACGCAGTGTGCAGAGACGATCAAAAAAGCAAACAGGATGTTAGGAATCGTTAAAAAGGGGATAGAGAACAAGACGGAGAATATAGTATTGCCCTTATATAAATCCATGGTATGCCCACATCTCGAATACTGTGTACAGATGTGGTCTCCTCACCTCAAAAAAGATATTCTAGCACTAGAAAAGGTTCAAAAAAGGGCAACTAATATGATCAGGGGTTTGGAGAGGGTCCCATATGAGGAAAGATTAATGAGGCTAGGACTCTTCAGCTTGGAAAAGAGGAGACTATTGGGGGATATGACAGAGGTATATAAAGTCATGAGTGACATTGAGAAAGTGGATAAGGAAAAGTTATTTACTTATTCCCATAATACAAGAACTAGAGGTCACCAAATGAAATTAATAGGCAGCAGGTTTAAAACAAATAAAAGGACGTTCTTCTTCACGCAGCGCACAGTCAACTTGTGGAACTCCTTACCTGAGGAGGTTGTGAAGGCTAGGACTATAACAATGTTTAAAAGGGGACTGGATAAATTCATGGTGACTAAGTCCATAAATGGCTATTAGCCAGGATGGGTAAGAATGGTGTCCCTAGCCTCTGTTTGTCAGAGGATGGAGATGGATGGCAGGAGGAAGATCACTTGATCATTGCCTGTTAGGTTCACTCCCTCTGGGGCACCTGGCATTGGCCACTGTCGGTAGACAGATACTGGGCTAGATGGACCTTTGGTCTGACCTGATACGGCCTTTCTTATGTTCTTATGTTTTCCACTGCCTAGGAGACCCAGACAGGGACTGATGTGCTGGAGATATGTTGGGAAAAGGAACTGTCTGAATTGCCAAGGCAGGAAGCCAACAATCTACAGCAACATCAATAACAACAAACTCACTCTAACCATGCTCCAGCCAGAAGGGAAATGGGCAGGAATTCTTGCTGTTCAGCCATGGCCACACATACAGAGATGCACAGCAGTGAGGGTGCTGGGCAAGCTGGTCTGAGCGAACAATTGGAAATGATCCTTCCGTTAGAACAGAACCAGAGTGTAGAAAGGTCCCTGTGTTAAGTGGTTGAGGCTGAGGCCTTAGGAAGCTGGCCTACGATACCACAGGAATATTTATGTGGAGGTTTGATTCTTGCCAGCTAGGGGAAGCTGGTGTGTGGTGTCTTTGTGGCTGCACTTTCAGTGATGCAGGTTTCTCTATCCCATTGTTCCAGGGTCATCCTACTAGATTGCCAGCTGCTTTTCAGCTGCAGTGTGGAGACTGTTTGTGTGTGTGGAGAGACAGTGTGTGTGTGTGTTGGGGAAGAGTGAGTGTGTTGAGGTAGGTAGGAGCGGATCATTATTATCCCTACTTGAAAGAGGGAGACGCTCAGGCTGAGAAAGGAGAATTGACTTGTCTTAGGTCACAAAGCCAGTCAATGGCTGAATTGGGAATAGGACCCCCCAGAGCCCTGATTTTCAAATTAACCGTCGGATCTTGAATTTCATACATTGAATGACCTCAGTAAAGTGCTCTTAGATGAGCTCCAGTCCAACAAGTGTGCACAGTAATTATTCAGCCAGTATTTGAGGAGAACTGCAATGTTAGAGAGAATCATGAACTGCTCAGAGACCACTAATGCAGAGAAGCAGCAAAATTTGTCAAACATATAACTGGTTATGACTTATTTACTTGGTCTTAAAAGAGAACAACAAGGACCTGAGTCTCCTCCCTGTCAATAACCCCCTGCTCAGCCAATCAGGGTAGAGACTGAGGAGGGGAGGCTGAGGGGTCTCACCAGAGAGCTAAAAGGATGGCCCAGGGCACTGGCGGGGATCACTGCCCCAGCACTACTGCAGCTCCACAGTTTTGGGTGGACCTCCCACAGTGAGAGCTGCCGAGCACTCCCCCGCAACACACACACACACACACACGCACACACACACACCCCTCCTGGTATTGGGAGGGGAACAGGAGAAAGGACAAAAGAAGCAAGAGAGGAAGAGAAAGGAGGAAGGGATGGATGGAGGAAAAGTTGAAACAAAAAGGACAAACCCTAATGTCCCCAGTGATTCTAAGGGACAAAATCCCAGGTGTGGAATAAAATTCTGCCTCCTTAAGATCATGCTTTCCATGAATTCAACTGTCACCAGAATGATCAGACCGAACAGTTTCAAACCTCGAGGAGGCTCTAACCCTCTAAACAGGGACATCTGTTTTCTAGTAAAATCACTAAAAGGAAGGAGAAAACTCAAAAGAGGTTCCTCCTGGCGCTCACGTCCGTGAACCCGAATACTCTCAGTCCTCAAAGAGAGACCTGGAGAAGGAGACTTGCTGAAGCAAAGCCACAGGGTCTCTGAGGTTTCCCTGGCCCCTCGCCCCTGTCCTGCCTGGCTCATGTCAGCATCTCTCTGTGAGGTCACCACCTCCCCACCACCTTTGACCAATAGTCTGAGGTCCTGCAAAAGGCCTTTGTGATGTCACTGCCACACCCCTCCCTTGCTGTGCTAATGTCCTGCCTCTGGCCAGGCACGGTTTGAGCTACTCACTGTGGATCACCCCACTCAAGGAGCGCTCATTCTAGGAAGCAAGCCAGCTAGACAGTAAAACATCAGACGCTGCTCCCAATGCTACACTTAGTTTTTCAGAAATTAGTTGACTTTATGGCCAGAAGAGACCATTAGAGCATCTAATCTGACCCCTGCATATCACAGGCCTCCTGTATGACACAAGAGCTACTTTTGGGGTAAACACATTCCAGAAAGGCATCTAGTCTTCATGAAATGACGTCACGAGATGGAGAATGCACCAATTTCCTTGGTAGCTTGTTCCTGTGGTGAATGATCCTCACTGTTGAATATTTGTGCCTTAATTGTAATATGAATTTGTCTCTTTTCACCTTCCAGCCATTGGGTTCTTTAATGCCTTTCTCTGCTACATTAAAGAGCCCTTTAATAGCCAATCTTTTCTCTCCATTAAGGCACTTCAACGTTTCAATGAAATCACCTTTCAATCTTCTTTTGAGAAGCTAAACAGGTTGAGCTCTTTCAATAGCTCACTAGAAGGCATTTTTCTCCAGCCCTCAGAACATTTGGTGGCTCTTTGCTGCCTCAACTCCAATTTCACACCATCTTTTTCAAATGAGGACACCAAAACTGGAGGCAGTATTCCAGTATCAGTCTCACTGATACCATCTCACCTCCTGTGACGTTATTGACATAATCTGTAACTGTATAGATCACCGTTGCCACCACTGTTCTATATTTGCAGCCAATATTGTATAAAGGTGGTCACATAAAGGGTCTATGGAGAGGTGATGATTGGTTGATTATAATTATGCTATCTCTAGATATGTATCATTTTTGTAGTTGACATTATGAATATTGGCTCTATGCTGCCTGTATTTCCAACTTGTGCTATGCTTCTGGGGAACACCCCAGCCAGACAAATTGGTGTCAGCTCTGCCTAGCCTGCTTGATGGCCCATTAAGGACCATCAGCTATACAACTGACCCATTGAGAGAAGGCAGATATGCCTTGTGGCTCAGCAAGGTGTGCAGGGACCTGCCTATGGAGAGAAATCTAAGGTTTTTCGATGTCACGTGCTGGATAGAGTGTCCTTGGGACAAAGAAAGCAAAGACCACATGGCAAGAGACTATAAAAGACTGATGCCTCATCTCCATCTTGTCTTCAGTCCTGCTTCCTACCTCTGGAGGGACTTTGCTACAAACTGAAGCTCTGTGCAAAGGACTGAATGGACCATCCCAGTTGTGGATGTACTCCAGAGACTTGATTTGAACCTGCAGTTTATTCCATCACTGCTACAAGCCTGAACCAAGAACAAATTACAGCATGGTTTTATGAAAGGTAGATCGTGCCAAACCAACCTGATCTCCTTCTTTGAGAAAGTAACAGATTTTTTAGACAAGGGAAATGCGGTGGATCTAATATATCTTGATTTCAATAAGGCGTTTGATACGGTACCGCATGGGGAATTACTGGTTAAATTGGAAAAGATGGGTATCGAAATGAAAATCCAGAGGTGGATAAGGAGCTGGTTAAAGGGGAGACTGCAGAGGGTCGTATTGAAGGGTGAACTGTCAGGTTGGAGGGGGGTTACCAGTGGAGTTCCTCAAGGTTCGGTTTTGGGTCCGATTTTATTCAATCTATTTATCGCTGACCTCGGAACCAAAAGTAGGAGTGGGCTGATAAAGTTTGCGGATGACACAAAGTTGGGAGGTATTGCCAATTCGGAAAAGGATCGGGATATCCTCCAGGGAGATTTGGATGACCTTGTAAACTGGAGTATTAGTAACAGGATGAAATTCAATAGTGAGAAGTGTAAGGTTATGCATTTAGGGATGACTAACAAGAACTTTAGTTATAAGCTGGGGACGCACCAGTTGGAAGTAACGGAGGAGGAGAAGGACCTAGGAGTCCTGGTTGATCGTAGGATGACTATGAGTAGGCAATGTGATGTGGCCGTTAAAAAAGCTAATGCGGTCTTGGGATGCATTAGGCGAGGTATTTCTAGTAGAGATAACGAGGTGCTAGTCCCGTTATATAAGACGTTGGTGAGACCTCATTTGGAGTATTGTGTGCAGTTTTGGTCTCCCATGTTTAAGAAGGATGAATTCAAACTGGAACGGGTACAAAGAAGGGCCACTAGAATGATCCGAGGAATGGAAAGCCTGTCGTACAAAAGGAGACTTGAGGATCTCGGTTTATTTTCCTTAACCAAAAGAAGGATAAGAGGAGATATGATTGCACTCTTTAAAGATATCAGAGGGATAAATACCAGGGAAGGAGAGGAATTATTTCAACTCAGTGCTAATGTGGACACGAGGACAAACGGATATAAATTGTCAGTCAGGAAATTTAGGCTTGAAATTAGACAAAGGTTTCTAACCATCAGAGGAGTGCAATTCTGGAACAGCCTGCCGAAGGAAACAGTGGGGGCGAAGGACCTCCATGACTTTAAGATTAAGCTAGATAAGTTTATGGAAGAGATGGTATGATAGGATAACGGGCTTAGTCAATAGGTCAATTAAGTGACACACTGGTAATTAGTACAATGGGTCAATGATAGGATATTTTTAGCCTTTTTCCAGAGGGTATGGCTGGAGAGTCTTGCCCGCATGCTCGGGGTTGAGCTGACCGCCATATTTGGGGTCAGGAAGGAATTTTCCTCCAGGGTAGATTGGCAGTGGCCCTGGAGGTTTTTCGCCTTCCTCCGAAGCATGGGGCAGGGGTCGCTTGCTTAAGGAGTGGGTGGATCGGCTTATATGGCCTGCATCTTGCAGGAGGTCAGACTAGATGATCATAATGGTCCCTTCTGATCTTGAATTCTATGATTCTATGATTCTATGAACTTTGCCAAAGTACAAGTTTTGCCCAGGGCACCATTTCCCCTAACGCTGGTCCTTGGTAACATTTCTTGATGGGGGGGTGGAGGGGAGAGAGACGAGGAGTTTTGTCTCTGTTTCTTTCCTCTCCATTTTCTGCTCCTTCCTTCAGTTCCAGAAACCTCCCTTGTGTTTCAGACTGTGCAGTGACACCCTCCCCACCCCAGGACTATGGAGCCTTTGGAGCAGAAAGATCCTAGGAGCTAAGGATGAAGCCAGGGGTGAGTAGCTGGCAGGAAGGAGTCCTAGCAACTCTTCTGGGAGTGCAGGGGAGAAATGACTCCCCCTTCTCTACATTCTCCCCATGGGGCTCTAGGGAGCAGGTAAGATTGTGTGATAAATTCCATCCAACATTCCCCTTTGATCCAAGCCGAGAGACATCTCAGCTCTGCACGATCCCCTTGGCAGCACCAAACAAGGGATGTTTTCCACTGCCCAGGAGACCCAGCCAGGGACTGATGTGCTGGAGATATGTTGGGAAAAGGGACTGTCTGAATTGCCAAGGCAGGAAGCAAACAATCTACAGCAACATCATTAACCACAAACCATGCTCCAGCCAGAAGGGAAATGGGCAGGAATTCTTGCTGCTCAGCCATGGCCACACATACAGAGCTGCACAGCAGAGAGGGTGCTGGGCAAGCTGGTCTGAGCGAACAATTGGAAATGATCCTTCATTGATAACAGAACCAGAGTGTAGACAGGCCCCAATGTTAAGTGGTTGAGGCTGAGGCTTTAGGAAGCCGGCCTACAATACCATAGGGATCTTTCTGTGGAGGTTTGATTCTTGCCAGCTAGGGGAAGCTGGTGTGTGGTGTCTTTGTGGCTGCACTTTCAGTGATGCAGGTTTCTCTATCCCATTGTTCCAGGGTCATCCTACTAGATTGCCAGCTGCTTTTCAGCTGCAGTGTGGAGACTGTTTGTGTGTGGGGAGAGACAGTGTGTGTGTGTGTTGGGGAAGAGTGAGTGTGTTGTGGTAGGTAGGAGCGGATCATAATTATCCCTACTTGAAAGAGGAAGACGCTCAGGCTGAGAAAGGAAAATTTACTTGTCTTAGGTCACACAGCCAGTCAATGGCAGTATTGGGAATAGGACCCCAGAGCCCTGATTTTCATATTAACCATCAGATCTTGAATTTCATACATTGAATGACCTCAATAAAGTGCTCTCAGATGAGCTCCAGACCAACAAGTATGCACAGTAATTATTCAGCCAGTGTTTTAGGAGAACTGCAATGTTAGAGAGAATCATGAAGTGCTCAGAGACAATTAATGCAGAGAAGCAGCAAAATCCATCAAACATATAAGTGGTTATGACTTATTTACTTGGTCTTAAAAGAGAACAAAAAGGCCTTGAGTCTCCTCCCTGTCATTAACCCCCTGCTCAGACAATCAGGATAGAGACTGAGGATGGGAGGCTGAGGGGTCTCACCAGAGAGCTCAAAGGATGGCCCAGGTCACTGGCGGGGATCACTGCCCCAGCACTACTGCAGCTCCACAGTTTTGGGTGGACCTCCCACAGTGAGAGCTGCCGAGCACTCCCCCGCAACACACACACACGCACACACACACCCTCTCCTGGTGTTAGGAGGGGAACAGGAGAAAGGACAAAAGAAGCAAGAGAGGAAGAGAAAGGAGGGATGGATGGAGTAAAAGGTGAAACAAAAAGGACAAACCCTAATGTCCTCAGTGATTCTAAGGGACAAGATCCCAGGTTTGGAATAAAATTCTGCCTCCTTAAGATCATGTTTTCCATGAATTCAACTGTCACCAGATGGATCAGACTGAACAGTTTCAAACCTCGAGGAGGCTCTTACCTTCTAAACAGGGTCGGCTGTTTTCAAGTAAAATCACTAAAAGGAAGGAGAAAACTCGAAAGAGGTTCCTCCTGGCGCTCAGGTACGTGAACCCCAATACTCCCCCAGTCCTCAAAGAGAGACCTCGAGAAGGAGACTTGCTGAAGCAAAGCCACAGGGTCTCTGAGGTTTCCCTGGCCCCTCGCCCCTGTCCTGCTTGGCTGAGGTCCTGCAAAAGGCCTTTGTGATGTCACTGCCACACCCCTCCCTTGCTGGGCTAATGTCCTGCCCCTGGCCAGGCACTTTGGAGGTTTGAGCTACTCCCTGTGGATCACCCCACTCAAGGAGCATTCGTTCTAGAAAGCAAGCCGGCTAGACAGGAAAACATCGGACGCTGCTCCCAATGTAAACTCCCAATGCAGTTTTAAAGAAATTAGTCGACTTTATTGCCAGAAGAGACCATTAGAGCATCTAATCTGACCCCTGCATATCACAGGCCTCCTGTATGACACACTAGCTACTTTTGGGGTAAACACATTCCAGATTGGCATCTAGTCTTCATGTTACTCACTGTGGATCACCCCACTCAAGGAGCGCTCATTCTAGGAAGCAAGCCAGCTAGACAGTAAAACATCAGACGCTGCTCCCAATGCTACACTTAGTTTTTCAGAAATTAGTTGACTTTATGGCCAGAAGAGACCATTAGAGCATCTAATCTGACCCCTGCATATCACAGGCCTCCTGTATGACACAAGAGCTACTTTTGGGGTAAACACATTCCAGAAAGGCATCTAGTCTTCATGAAATGACGTCACGAGATGGAGAATCCACCACTTTCCTTGGTAGCTTGTTCCTGTGGTGAATCAACCTCGCTGTTGAATATTTGTGCCTTAATTGTAATATGAATTTGTCTCTTTTCACCTTAGTACCCTGCGAGGTGGGAGTGTGCCAGACCTTGGGCTGCAGCCCAAGCCGGAACTTCTACATGACAATTAAACAGCCCCACAGCCTGAGCCGTGTGGGCCCAAGTCAGTGGTACGGGCCAGCCACCGGTGTGTAACAAGTTTGCGTGGAGAATTTGCGGCAAAACTGGGAACTGAACCCAGATTGTTTCAATTCTTGCCTCCCCCCTTAACCGCAAGCCCAGCGTGTGTGTCTACAGCTTTGTTTTGGTCTGTGTTTGCCTTGCATTGGCTTCCAAGGGAGGCTGTGGAATTTCCTTCATTGGAGGTTTTTAAGACCAGGTTAGAGATACGCCAGTCTGCGAATGTCTAGGGATACTTGGTCCTGCCTCAGCACAGCGGGCTGGAGTAGATGACTTCTCAAGATCCCTTCCAGGCCTACATTGAAATAATTCTCTTTTGTGCTGCGTCATGTTGTACGCTGAGCTGTTTTGCATGGTGCCATTCGGAACTGTGATCGCACCATGTTGTGTAGCAGTTTTATGGTGAATTGTTTTGCCTCAGCTTGTTTTCCATTGTGTACTTTTGTCCTAGGATGTCATAGTTCGCATCGTGTTGCTTTATTTTCCTTTGTATTGTCATTTTATGCTGTGAAGTGTAGGTTGTGGTTTTTTTCCCCCTGAATTTGCCTGACATTATGTTGTGGTGAGTTTTATTCTGTATGTTGTGTTTTTATATGTATATATTGCATAGCATCCTAGAAATGTAGGGCTAGATAGGACCTCAAGATGTCATCAAGTCCAGCTTTCTCTGCTGAGGCAGGACCAAGTATATGTAGATTATCTCTGACAGAGCTTTGTCCTATTTGTTCTTAAAAACTTCCAGGGAAAGAGACTCCCCAGCCCCCTTGTAAGACTGTTCCAGAGCTGAACTGCCTTAGCTCTGGGGACACCCACACAGATTTTAGTGGTGAGCAGCTCTGGAGAGAGAGGAGACCCCAGTGAGTGGGCAGTTGGATAAAGAGACTAAAGTTGGAGAGGAGAAACATTGACGTGTCCAAGGTCACCCAGGCTGTCTGTGACCGAGCTAGAAATAGGTTCTAGTGCCACCGTACTGCTGTTTCTGAAGGTCTCTACCACACTGCTGTTTTAGGCACTGGTGCAAACCCTTAGTGTAGACAGAATTTACACTAGTGCACTCTGGCACTGGTGCACCATGTCCCAGTTTGAAGGTTTGGGGTGGGGAGAGGGGCTGTGACCTCCCTGAGGCCTGAGGCTGACTGAACGGTGCAGCTGGTAACGGAGGGGCAGCAGTGAGTGCTGGAGGTATGAGCCAGGAGCACAGCCCCACAGGACTGGACACTGACTTCTCCTGACCCAGGGGACACACCCCCAGCGAGGTGGTTTGTCCATGGATGTGCAGGCTGTCTTGGCAGAGCAGCTCATTTGCAATCCCTGCACACCTCTTCCTACAGTGTGCACTGGGGACCTTTCCAAGCTGCGAGTGACGGGGCTCGGGAGTTAACAGGATCTGTTCCTGGCTCTGTCATGGACCTGTTTAGTGACCTTGGGGAAGTCACAGCTCCTCTCTCTGTAACACTGTCTTCAGTGACTCGAAACCACTACCACCAGCCTCAGGCAGACTGGTGAGAAGCAGGGCACAAACCCCAAATTGGGTGTGAGGTCTGTATGGAGATTTCGCCAACCAAGTATCCAGTGTAAACGCTTCAGGCATTGTAACAGCATTAACATGGAATCACAGACAGTCCTCTTGGGTGATCCCATATATCTCACCACGCAGGTGAGCTCACCTTTGTGACAGGTGGTCCCTTACTCCAGGGGTTCCCAACCTTTTACTTTCTGAGCCTCCCCACCTCCCACCCCCACACACGCTATAAAAACTCCACTGCCCATGTGGGCCACAATAACTGGTTTTCTGCATATAAAATCCAGGGCTGGCGTTAGGGGTAGCAAGCAGGGCAACTGCCTGCGGCCCCATGCCACAGGGGCCCCCGCAAAGCTACATTGCTTAGGCTTTGGCTTCAGCCCTGGTGATGGGGCTCAGGGCCCTGGTCTTCAGCCCCATGCGCTGGGACTTCAGCTTTCTGCCCTGTGACTCAGTGAGTCTAATGCCGGCTTTGCTTGGCAGCCCCCTGAAAGCTGCTCACGGCCCCCCAGGGGGGCCCTGGTTGAGAACCACTGCCTTACAGCATGAATCACAGCAATGTTCAAGTTACTGCCAGTCCCAAAGGACCCGTCACTTCCTTAGGTCAATTAAATCTTAGATCTTCCAACAAAGACACTTGTAGCCAGTCCTGTCATAACCTGTATTAAGACTTATTTAAAAGGAAACGAGAGTTGTTAACAAAGTTAAAGCAGGTAATCCTATAGATGCAGATGAGTTGCAGTCTTAAATTTCAAAGGTAATAGAAGCTTCTGTAATAAGCAAGCTCTACATATTCTTTAGGACTAACCCAGGCTAAGCAGCTGGGGATCATGCTTATGCCTAGAAACTTTGCCCCCCCCCTCCCAGAGTCCAGGCAGCATACAGACAATCAGTTCGTTCTCTATGGGGTTTTTCATCCCCTTCCTACCATGTGCTCTGAGCAGGAAACTCAGCTAATGGGAAGTGAAGAGCACCCAGGCGACAGGACTCCTTACCCAGCAAGACCACCGTCTCATAGTTCTCCTGCATGACATCCCTGTAGAGGGCTCTCTGAGTGGGGTCCAGCAGAACCCACTCTTCCCTGGTGAAATACACAGCCACCTCCTCGAAGGTCACCGGCCCCTGAAAGAGCAAGAGTCCAACACTCAGTACCTGCTGCCCCACTCACAACCCCACTATTCACGGAACAGCAGCACCAGGTAAATGGGAGCTCCAGGAGGCACATGTTAACAGAGTCCCACCCCACCTTGCTTAGAGCAGCCAGGAGGCATCAGAGGGTGGAAAGAGAGAACCTTTGTGTCTCCCAGCTGACAGACAGAGACAGAGTCATCACATTTATCACATAGCTACTAGCCAGGGCTTGATATAGGAGATGGGGCTGTCTCTGGACCCTGCTGGTGGCTCCCTGGTAGGAATCTCCAAATAAAATATATGGAAGAAAGGGGAAGTCAACAGTAAAGAATATAAGTTAGAAAGTCAGAATTGTAGAAAATTGGTAAGGGAAGCTATCAGGAATCAATGACCACTTAATGAAAATAAGAAGGAAGTTTTAAAAAAGTATATTAAGTACAAAATTAATCCCTAACAATGGTAGTGGTAAATTACTAGATGGAAATGGCAGAATTATCAAAAATAATACAGAAGAGGTAAAAGTGTTCAATAAATATTTCACTCCTGGAGTTGAAGAAAAACAGATTATGTAATCATATAAGACGTTGACAATGACAGTCTTTCCATCCCAACAATAACTCACGAGGATGTTAAACAGCAGCTATTACAGTTAGACATGTTTAAATAAGCAGGTCCAGATAACTTGTATTAAGAGTTTTGAAAGACCTGGTGGAGGACTGTTGATGTTGATTTTAATTAGGACTTGGAACAGTGGGGAAATTCCAAAAGACTGGTAAAAAGCTAATGCTGTGCCAATATTTAAAAAGTGTAAAAGAGATGACCCAGCTAATTACAAGAGTGTTAGTCCGATATTGGGCAAGATAATAGAGCAGCGAATATGGATTTAATTAATAAAGAGGTAAAGGAGGGTAATATAATTAGTACCAATTAACAAAGGTTCAGAGACAACAGATCCAATCAAACTAACTGGATATCCTTATTGGGTGAGATCAAAAGTTTGGTTGCAGCTAATAGTATTGATGAGCTGAGAGGTGAAAACATTACCTAGACTTCTGTAAGGCATATGACTTGGTTCAGCAAAATATTTTGACTAGAAAACTAGAAAGATACAAAATAAACACAGCATACATTAAACAGATTAAAAACTATGATTGTAAATGGGGAACCATGCTTGAGTAGATTTCTTTCTAGGGGGTTCCCACAAGGATTGGTTCTTGGCCCTGTGCTATTTAACATTCTTATCAATGACCTGGAAGAGAATATAAAATCATCATTGATAAAGTTTGCAGTTGCCACAAAGATTGGGGTTCGTGGTAACTAATGAAGTGTCAGAAGATTCAGGCTCCAGCACTGGGAGTCCGGGAAGTTTTCCCAGCCCTGGCTGGAGGGTTATTTCCTGTTCCACAAAGAGTGGAAGTTCCATTCCCAACTCCTGTGCCTTGAAATTAGGCCCTGACACTACACCACACATTCAGCATAGTGGTATGATTATAAAATGATTAGGACATAATTATGTTGCATTTTGTGCAAGATGCGTCATGTTCAGTGTCATTGGAAAAGTTATGATTTGCTGAATATGACTGTCCTATTTGTGTGCATGTATCATGTTCGTAACTGAAGTTATGGATATTGACTCTGTATCTGTATTTCAAATGTGTTTACTCTGGGTAACACTCACAACAAGCCTTTCAGGTACAACAAAGAAGCCAGACAGTGTTCATGGCTCATCAAGAAAGACAATGGACCGTGGAAGAGCTTAGCCCTCTTGTGAATTTTTCAGCTAGCCTATGGGTCATGGCTACTATGACTTAGCAGGGCATGCTAGGGCATGTGAGCAGACCACATGACAACAAACTCCATTTTGGTACCTGTATTTTTCCACAAACTGGACTGGGAAACAAGTTTGGAACAAATGGTTCCCGCAATATGGAAAAGCTACATAAGGTGGAGTGTGACATCATTTCTTGGCCTCATTCCCCACACAAGAGAACTCCTGGAAACACCTGAGGAAGAAAGACTAAACTGGGGGAACTGCTGGTCCCAGGGTAAAGGGATTTTTAGCTTGTGTATGGAAACTTGGTGGACTGCTTGTATCATCAGTCAGGGTGAGAAACTGCTAATTCAAATTCTATCCAGATAGTATTTTAAGCTTAGTTTGAATTTTTGGTTATTTGTTAAGTAATCTGCTTTGATCTGTTTGCTACCACTTATGGCTGGGAAATTGGCTTTTGTCTTCTATCTGTCTTTGAGTGGCTTAGGTAAAGCACTCAGGTAGCTTAGTTGGATGCGTGGTGCCACCTGCTGTCCTGTTGGGTAATAACAGGGCCTGGAGAGGCTGGCAGTGTGAGAAGGGCCAACCCAGTTTGAGGGTTAGAGGGACAGTGTTTCCCAGAAGCCCCCCAGACTGCACCCCCGGGGTGACAGCCCATCACACCCTAGAGTACACATGTGACACGTTTGTCACATCCTTTCCCCTCCCATTGCACACCCTAGACAGTTTCTGCCTCCCACTACCTCTAGCAGCTCCCACCCTCCTATACATTTACTTCTCCTCTCCCTCCAAGCAGAACCCACCACCAGCTCCCTGATAATCCCTTACCTGAGCCAGCTCCATTGCAGCCGTTTCCTTCCTACTGGGAGGAGGGGATGATTTAGGGTGAAAGGTGGACATTATTCTGTAGCCTGCCAGGGCAAGAAGGGCAATGTGAGAGAATTCAAACAGGGTTTCTGTCCTTTCCACATGTCAATTCCCCCCAGCATTTTTCCCTGGTAATGGACATTCTAGGTTCTGCCACACTGTGTAGCACAAAATGAACTTATTCCAGTACAGGCCTAGCCCCCTCCCACCAGGGTGTAACCCTCCTAGACATAGTGAAACCCTCCCAGTAGCAGAGTCTCTCTGTTACACTTATACAGTTTGTAGATGATACCAAGCTGGGGGGGGGCTGCAAGTGCTTTGGAGGCTAGAATTACAATTCAAAATGATCTGGACAAACTGAAGAATATAGGATGAAATTCAATGAGGACAAATCCAAAGTACTCCACTTAGGAAGGAACAATCAGTTGCACACATACAAGACAGGAAATGACTGCCTAGGAAGAAGCACAGCAGAAATGGATCTGGGAGTCACAGTGGATCACAAGCTAAATATGAGTCAACAGTATTACACTGTTGGAAAAAAACCAAGTATAATCCTGAGATGTATTAGCAGGAGTATTGTAAGCAAGACATGAGAAGTAATTCTTCCGCTCTACTCTGCACTGATTAGGCCTCAACTAGAGTAATGTGTCCAGTTCTGGTTGCCACATTTCAGGAAAGATGTGGAAAAATTGGAGAAAGTGCAGAGAAGAGCAATAAAAATGATTAAAGGTCTAGAAAACATCACCTATGAGGGAAGACTGAAAAAATTGTGTTTGTTTAGTCAGGAGAAGTTATGATCAGCTTTCAAGTACATAAAAGTTCATTTCAAGGAGGAAGGAGAAACATTGTTCTTAACCTCTGAGGACAGGACAAGAAGCAATGGGCTTAAATTGCAGCAAGGAAGGCTTAGGTTGGACATTAGGAAAAACTCCCTGTCAGGGTGGTTAAGCACTGGAATAAATTGCCTAGGGAGGTTGTGGAATCTCCATCATTGGGGATTTTGAAGAGCAGGCTGGACAAATACCTCTCAGGGATGGTCTAGATCAGGGGTGGCCAACATGTGGCTCTTTAGAATTTAATACGCGGCTCCTTGTACAGGCACCAACTCCGGGGCTGGTGCTACAGGCACCAACTTTCCAATGTGCTGGGTGTGCTCACTACTCAGCTACAGGCCCTGCCCCCACTCCACCCCTTCCCACCCCCTTCCCTGAGCCTGCAGTGCCCACGCTCCATCCCCCCCGTCCCTCCCACCCGAGTGTCTTGCATAGCAGGAACAGCTGATCGGGAGTGCGAGGAGGGGGGTGCTGATTACTGTGGCTTCCCATGGGTGGGAGGCACTGGGAGCAGGGGGTGGGAGCTGATGATTCTTTAGCAATGTATATTGGTAAATTCTGGCTCTTTCTCAGGCTCAGGTTGGCCACTCCTGGTCTAGATAATACTTCATCCTGCCTTGAGTGCAGGGGACTGATTAGCTACCTCTCAAGGTCCCTTCCAGTTCTGTGATTCTATGAACCAAAGGCCAGAGATGAGCAGAATCAAAGAAGTCACTCTGGGGATTCTCCCTGTCATTGTCCCCAAGGCAGCTCTCTCATATTAACTAAGTTATTTGATGCTCCAGCCTTTACACAGTCTCTCCTGGGAGTGCCCCTTTCATGGGCTGGGCCTAGTTTTAGCTTTTGGGAAGCGTGACCCTGGGGGCTCTGAGATTGGGCCTTCTTGCCTCAGCACAACTTGTTTCTTTCTGTGGCTCCCCAGTGAGTCCAAATGAGTAGATACTCCTCATACAGACTGTGAACATTAGAATGTGTTTTGTGTTTAGACTTTATTGAATGCTTGTAAGTTGCTGCCTGAGTTAACATCTGACTAGTTGCATTGTGAGCCTCTGTGGCTCTGTAAATAACCAGACAGGAGAGAGACTTTACCTATGTGAAGTGCTGATTGGCAACAGAATGCATTACACCCTGCCTGGCAGGAAAGGTCCATCAACACCAGAGATACTATTATGGGATGTTAACAAAGACACAAGACTTTTGTTGTGCTCTTCACTTCCCATTAGCTGAGTTTCCTGCTCAGAGCACATGGTAGGAAGGGGATGAACAACTCCATAGAGAAGGAACTGATTGTCTGTATGCTGCCTGGACTCAGGGCGGGGAGGGCGGAGTTTCTAGGCATAAGCAAGAGATCCCCAGCTGCTTAGCCTGGGTTAGTCCTAAAGAATATGTAGAGCTTGCTTATTACAGAAGCTTCTATTACCTTTGAAATTTAAGACTGCAACTCATCTGCATCTATAGGATTACCTGCTTTAATTTTGTTAACAACTCTCGTTTCCTTTTAAATAAGTCTTAATACAGGTTATGACAGGACTGGCTACAAGTGTCTTTGTTGGAAGATCTAAGATTTAATTGACCTAAGGAAGTGATGGGTCCTTTGGGACTGGCAGTAACTTGAACATTGCTGTGATTCATGCTGTAAGGCAGTGGTTCTCAACCAGGGCCCCCCTGGGGGGCCGTGAGCAGCTTTCAGGGGGCTGCCAAGCAAGGCCGGCATTAGACTCACTGAGTCCCAGGGAAGAAAGCTGAAGTCCCAGCGCATGGGGCTGAAGTCCAGGGTCCTGAGCCCCATCACCAGGGCTGAAGCCAAAGCCTAAGCAATGTAGCTTTGCGGGGGCCTCTGTGGCATGGGGCCACAGGCAGTTGCCCTGCTTGCTACCCCTAACGCCAGCCCTGGATTTTATATGCAGAAAACCAGTTATTGTGCCCACATGGGCAGTGGAGTTTTTATAGCGTGTGTGGGGGTGGGTGGTGGGGAGGCTCAGAAAGTAAAAGGTTGGGAACCCCTGGAGTAAGGGACCACCTGTCACAAAGGTGAGCTCACCTGCGTGGTGAGATATATGGGATCACCCAAGAGGACTGTCTGTGATTCCATGTTAATGCTGTTACAATGCCTGAAGCGTTTACACTGGATACTTGGTTGGTGAAATCTCCATACAGACCTCACACCCAATTTGGGGTTTGTGCCCTGCTTCTCACCAGTCTGCCTGAGGCTGTTGCTAGTGCTCTCGAGTCACTGAAGACAGTGTTACAGAGAGAGGAGCTGTGACTTCCCCAAGGTCACTAAACAGGTCCATGACAGAGCCAGGAACAGATCCTGTTAACTCCCGAGCCCCGTCACTCGCAGCTTGGAAAGGTCCCCAGTGCACACTGTAGGAAAAGCTGTGCAGAGATTGCAAATGAGCTGCTCTGCCAAGACAGCCTGCACATCCATGGACAAACCACCTCGCTGGGGGTGTGTCCCCTGGGTCAGGAGAAGTCAGTGTCCAGTCCTGTGGGGCTGTGCTCCTGGCTCATACCTCCAGCACTCACTGCTGCCCCTCCGTTACCAGCTGCACCGTTCAGTCAGCCTCAGGCCTCAGGGAGGTCACAGCCCCTCTCCCCACCCCAAACCTTCAAACTGGGACATGGTGCACCAGTGCCAGAGTGCACTAGTGTAAATTCTGTCTACACTAAGGGTTTGCACCAGTGCCTAAAACAGCAGTGTGGTAGAGACCTTCAGAAACAGCAGTACGGTGGCACTAGAACCTATTTCTAGCTCGGTCACAGACAGCCTGGGTGACCTTGGACACGTCAATGTTTCTCCTCCCAACTTTAGTCTCTTTATCCAACTGCCCACTCACTGGGGTCTCCTCTCTCTCCAGAGCTGCTCACCACTAAAATCTGTGTGGGTGTCCCCATAGCTAAGGCAGTTCAGCTCTGGAACAGTCTTACAAGGGGGCTGGGGAGTCTCTTTCCCTGGAAGTTTTTAAGAACAAATAGGACAAAGCTCTGTCAGAGATAATCTACATATACTTGGTCCTGCCTCAGCAGAGAAAGCTGGACTTGATAACATCTTGAGGTCCTATCTAGCCCTACATTTCTAGGATGCTATGCAATATATACATATAAAAACACAACATACAGAATAAAACTCACCACAACATAATGTCAGGCAAATTCAGGGGGGAAAAAAACACAACCTACACTCCACAGCATAAAATGACAATACGAAGGAAAATAAAGCAACACGATGCGAACTATGACATCCTAAGACAAAAGTACACAATGGAAAACAAGCTGAGGCAAAACAATTCATCATAAAACTGCTACACAACATGGTGCCATCACAGTTCCAAATGGCACCATGCAAAACAGCTCAGCGTAGAACATGACGCAGCACAAAAGAGAATTATTTCAATGTAGGCCTGGAAGGGATGTGGGGAAGTCATCTACTCCAGCCCGCTGTGTTGAGGCAGAACGAAGTATCCCTAGACATTCGCAGACTGGCGTATCGCTAACCTGGTCTTAAAAACCTCCAATGAAGGAAATTCCACAGCCTCCCTTGGAAGCCAATGCAAGGCAAACACAGACCAAAACAATGCTGTACACACACACGCTGGGCTTGCGGTTAAGGGGGAGGCAAGAATTGAAACAATCTGGGTTCAGTTCCCAGTTTTGCCGCAAATTCTCCACGCAAACTTGTTACACACAGGTGGCTGGCCCGTACCACTGACTTGGGCCCACACGGCTCAGGCTGTGGGGCTGTTTAATTGTCATGTAGAAGTTCCGGCTTGGGCTGCAGCCCAAGGTCTGGCACACTCCCACCTCGCAGGGTCCTAAGGTGAAAAGAGACAAATTCATATTACAATTAAGGCACAAATATTCAACAGCGAGGTTGATTCACCACAGGAACAAGCTACCAAGGAAAGTGGTGGATTCTCCGTCCCGTGACGTCATTTCATGAAGACTAGATGCCTTTCTGGAATGTGTTTACCCCAAAAGTAGCTAGTGTGTCATACAGGAGGCCTGTGATATGCAGGGGTCAGATTAGATGCTCTAATGGTCTCTTCTGGCAATATAGTCGACTAATTTCTTTAAAACTGAATGTAGCATTGGGAGCAGCAGCGTCTGATGTTTCCTGTCTAGCCGGCTTGCCTCCTAGAACGAACGCTCCTTGAGTGGGGTGATCCACAGGGAGTAGCTCAAACCTCCAAAGTGCCTGGCCAGGGGCAGGACATTAGCCCAGCAAGGGAGGGGTGTGGCAGTGACATCACAAAGGCCTTTTGCAGGACCTCAGGCTATTGGTCAAAGGCGGTGGGGAGGTGGTGACCTCACAGAGAGATGCTGACATTAGCCAGGCAGGACAGGGGCGAGGGGCCAGGGAAACCTCAGAGACTCCCGTGGCTTTGCTTCAGTCTCCTTCTCGAGGTCTCTCTTTGAGGACTGGGGGAATATTGCGGTTCACGTACCTGAGCGCCAGGAGGAACCTCTGTCGAGTTTTCTCCTTCCCTTTTAGTGATTTTACTGGAAAAGAGCCGACCCTGTTTAGAAGGTAAGAGCCTCCTCGAGGTTTGAAACTGTTCAGTCTGATCCATCTGGTGACAGTTGAATTCATGGAAAACATGATCTTAAGGAGGCAGAATTTTATTCCAAACCTGGGATCTTGTCCCTTAGAATCACTGAGGACATTCGGGTTTGTCCTTTTTGTTTCACCTTTTCCTCCATCCATCCCTCCTTTCTCTTCCTCTCTTGCTTCTTTTCTCCTTTCTCCTGTTCCCCTCCTAACACCAGCAGAGGGTGTGTGTGTGTGTGTGTGTGTGTGTGTGTGTGTGTGTTGCGGGGGAGTGCTCGGCAGCTCTCACTGTGGGAGGTCCACCCAAAACGGTGGAGCTGCAGTAGTGCTGGGGCAGTGATCCCCGCCAGTGACCTGGGCCATCCTTTGAGCTCTCTGGTGAGACCTCTCAGCCTCCCATCCTCAGTCTCTACCCTGATTATCTGAGCAGGGGGTTAATGACAGGGAGGAGACTCAAGGCCTTTTTGTTCTCTTTTAAGACCAAGTAAATAAGTCATAACCACTTATATGTTTGATGGATATTGCTGCTTCTCTGCATTAATTGTCTCTGAGCAGTTCATGATTCTCTCTAACTTTGCAGTTCTCCTAAAATACTGGATGAATTATTACTATGCATACTTGTTCCTCTGGAGCTCATATGAGAGCACTTTCTTGAGGTCATTCAATGTATGTAATTCAAAATCCGATGGCTAATTTGACAATCAGGGCTCTGGGGGTCCTATTCCCAATTCTGCCATTGACTGGCTGTGTGACCTAAGACAAGTCAGTTCTCCTTTCTCAGCCTGAGCGTCTCCCTCTTTCAAGTAGGGGTAATAATGATCCGCTCCTACCTACCTCAACACACTCACTCTTCCCCAACACACACACACACACTGTCTCTCCCCACACACAAACAGTCTCCACACTGCAGCTGAAAAGCAGCTGGCAATCTAGTAGGATGACCCTGGAACAATGGGATAGAGAAACCTGCATCACTGAAAGTGCAGCCACAAAGACACCACACACCAGCTTCCCCTAGCTGGCAAGTATCACACCTCCACAGAAAGATCCCTATGGTATCGTAGGCCAGCTTCCTAAGGCCTCAGCCTCAACCACTTAACATAGGGGCCTTTCTACACTCTGGTTCTGTTCTCACTGAAGGATCATTTCCAATTGTTCGCTCAGACCAGCTTGCCCAGCACCCTCTCTGCTGTGCAGCTCTATATGTGTGGCCATCGCTGAAAAGCAAGAATTCCTGCCCATTTCCCTTCTGGCTGGAGCATGGTTTGTGGTTAATGATGTTGCTGTAGATTGTTTGCTTCCTGCCTTGGCAATTCAGACAGTCCCTTTTCCCAACATATCTCCAGCACATCAGTCCCTGGCTGGGTCTCCTGGGCAGTGGAAAACATCCCTTGTTTGGTGCTGCCAAGGGGATCGTGCAGAGCTGAGATGTCTCTCGGTTTGGATCAAAGGGGAATGTTGGATGGAATATATCACACAACCGTCCCTGCTACGCAGAGCCCCATGGGGAGAATGTAGAGAAGGGGGAGTCATTTCTCCCCTGCACTCCCAGAAGAGTTGCTAGGACTCCTTCCTGCCAGCTACTCACCCCTGGCTTCATCCTTAGCTCCTAGGATCTTCCTGCTCCAAAGGCTCCATAGTCCTGGGGTGGGGCGGGTGTCACTGCACAGTCTGAAACACAAGGGAGGTTTCTGGAATTGAAGGAAGGAGCAGAAAACGGAGAGGAAAGAAACAGAGAGAAAAAGCCTCGTCTCTCGCCCCTCCCCCTGCCTCCCCCATCAAGAAATGTTACCAAGGACCAGCGTTAGGGGAAATGGTGCCCTGGGCAAAACTTGTACTTTGGCAAAGTTCTTGGTTCAGGCTTGTAGCAGTGATGGAATAAACTGCAAGTTCAAATCAAGTCTCTGGAGAACATCCACAACTGGGATTGGCCATTCAGTCTTTGTACAGTGCAGGGGGTTAATGACAGGGAGGAGACTCAAGGCCTTTTTGTTCTCTTTTAAGACCAAGTAAATAAGTCATAACCACTTATATGTTTGATGGATTTTGCTGCTTCTCTGCATTAATGAGGCAAGTATGAAGCCTCATTCAAAGAATGTGTTTACCCCAAAAGTAGCTAGTGTGTCATACAGGAGGCCTGTGATATCCAGGGGTCAGATTAGATGCTCTAAGGGTCTCTTCTGGCAATAAACTCGACTAATTTCTTTAAAACTGAATGTAGCATTGGGAGCAGCAGCGTCTGATGTTTTCCTGTCTAGCCGGCTTGCTTCCTAGAACGAATGCTCCTTGATTGGGTGATCCACAGGGAGTAGCTCAAACCTTCAAAGTGCCTGGCCAGGGGCAGGACATTAGACCAGCAAGGGAGGGGTGTGGCAGTGACATCACAAAGGCCTTTTGCAGGGGCTCAGACCATAGGCGGCAGGTTTGTATAATTTTTGGTGGGGCCCAGAATGGGTGTAATCTCCCTCTCCCCCCCCCCCCCCCCCGCCCTGTAAGATGATATATATATTTTATTAAATAGTGTAAAAATGGATTGGAAGCCATAAGCGTTTAAGTTTCTTTTTATTGCATAATATCACTATAATAAAAAATTATTTAACTAAGAATATCAGTAATTAATACTCTTTTGAATATGGAAACGACCATACACTGTTTATTCAATAATCCTCAAAACAAATACTTTCTAAAATTGCAACAAATATAGCCCCTTCTTTTGTGATGTGCTTTAGGAGGCAGCAAACACTTTTTGTCGTTGTTTGGTTCTTGAAATGAAGTCATCCAGGAGACTTGCAATGTCCAATTCAGAGGTAAAGTTTTTATGAACGTGCAGAAATGTCAAGTGATTTAGACGTTCTTGGCTCATTGTTGTTCGCAAATTATTTTTCAGTCGGCGCAAGCAACTGAATGATCGCTCAGCGGTGCAGGTTGTAGTCGGAATTGTGTAGAATAATTTCAGGAGAATTGTAACTTCTGACAACAGGTCACTTAAGCCTTCATTTTGTTTTAGAAATTGCTTCACTTCACTCACTGAAGTGAGCTGGCAATTTCTCAATCTGCAAATATCACTCAACATTTCTAAATGAAGAAATAGTTTCTCCATGTTGATGTCACCATGGAATGCTTCACTTATTTGGACAATGTCCTGTTTTGAGCCATTTGCTGCCTCAGTTATAAGCTTCTCCAATTTTACTGCGAATGTAAAGCTTTCTGTTGAAAACCTCTGTTCAATTGCAACTTTGCAAGCATCAATGATCTCAACATATTTTTTATGAAAATAATCTTTAGGGTCACTGAAGGTGTGAGGAAGGCTTCCATGGTCGAGCCATCTTGGAGGTTTGCGTTTTCTTGGGAGTGTAGGCTCATCTAAATAAAGATTTCTTGCCTTCTCTACCGTTGTTTCCCAAAAGCGATTGTATGATGAGTCAGTACGCATCCCACTCAACACCTCTTGCAATAGGCCAACTTTCTTCATAACGCTTGTCAATGACACATTTGGGCTTTGAATTTGTGCATTAGCTTCTTCTACCGGACCCATGGCTTTCACAAGAACTGTTAGTATAAAGTATGTTGAAAAAGATTGAAGTTGCTTTGAGAATCCACTACATTTTAAGCCAAATTCATCAGAAGAGTAACTAAGTTCATCTAGGCAGTTCATCATGGCCTTGTAGTTTTGGAGCAGTGATTTAATGCTACTAATCCTTAGTGTCCATCTTGTTGGGCACAATGGTCGTAAAGAAGGTTCTCCTTCACTCTGAAACTCTCTGAATGCTGCCATACGTTTTGGTGACTCCCTGAAGGCATTGATGAGATCTTTCACCATAAAAAACATATAACGACACTCTTGAATATTATGCAGGGCATCCTGCGTGGCAAGGTTAAGAGAATGTGCAGCACAATGCACAAATTCTGCTCTCGGCTCTCGTTCCTTCACTCTGGCTTGGACCCCAGTAAATTTGCCAGACACATTACTGGCTCCGTCGTAACACTGCCCCCGGCAATCAGAAAAGGGCAAATCACACCTGAGAAGTGTATCTTCCACAATTTTGAAAAGAGAAGCAGCATCCATTGTGTCAGTTTGGTAAAACCCAATAAACTCCTCATAAATCTCCCAGTCTTCACTAGAAAAGAACCTTAAAGAAAAACTTACTTGTTCTTTTCTTGACAAATCGGTAGTCTCATCCATTACAATGGCATAAAACTTAGAAGCCTTTATCTTTTGCACAATTTTTCTTAGCGCCATCATTGCCATCATTTCGATTATTTCATTAATAACCTCATGTGATATCCACTTGTATTTTGTGCGATTGAGCCACTGTCTCAGTTCCTCAGAATCTGTACTGCGTAGCAACAAGAGCTGCATCAAATTTGAATCACTGTCATTATGTCCACGTAGTGCTATTCCTTGTTGAGCTAGGTACTGAACACTGGTAAAAATGTTGTGCAGTGCAATCCTAGCTGACTGCGATTCTTTTCTGTAACTGGCTGACACTAGTGCAGAAACATTTACCTGTGATTGCAGAGCAGCATATTTCATTACTGCTTCCTTGTGACAGGAGGATTTTTCGTGTGATGTAAAACCACGCAATGCATGTTTCCAATTTTGAAATCCAGATGAAATAAATGTTGGTTCAGCCTTCGTAGAAAATATTAAGATCTTCTTTTCAGAACAGTTTTTGCAGACTGAGCAAAAAGCTCTGTTTAATTTGATATTGTACTCCAACCACTTAAATCTTGATAGCCAAGATTGCTGAAAACTCCTTTTCTTATCATCTTGTGGATTTGCCACTTCTTTCTTTTGTATAACTTCAGTTTCAAAGCTGGGTGTTGAACTCAGGCCATCACTTGATGAATTACCCTTTTCTTCTTTTTCTCTGGGTAACTTTATTAAGAATTTATCCATTGTTGATCATTAATGGTCCTACAAATCAAGAATTTGTTGTTGGGATAAAATGAAGCTACAACACGTCGGTGCCACAAGATTACAAGGGTCAATTAAAAGTGGAAAGTCAGAAGCAGCACTTGCCTGCTTCAATATATTATACTTTGTTGTACCTGTTGTGATGAAGTGGGAATGTTCTTAATGTTTTCTCTGAATACTGTGTGAGTGCCTCAGTTTCCCCCGCAAGGTGCCAACTGAAGGTGTTGGGATAAAGAAATCAGGTGGCCTCCTGGTCTGGAAGAGACACAAAGGCCAGAGGAGGGGCTAGAGGGACTGTCAGTTTGGAGCTGGCTGGGGAAAGAGAGAGGCACCCAGAACTTGGGCTGGGTTCTGACTGAGGGGTCCTGTTTTCTGTACCTACAAGCTCTGTTTTAGACTGTGTTCCTGTCATCTAATAAGCCTCCTGTATTACCAACTGACTGAGAGTCACGTCTGACTGTGGAGTTGGGGTGCAGGACCCTCTAGCTTACCTAGGAGCCCCACCTGTGCGGACAGCGCATGCTGAATGCTCCGAGGTCAGACCCAGGAAGGTGTAAGCTTCTTGCCCTGGAGACAGTATGCTCAGAGAGAGGAGGCTCCCCCAGAGTCCTGACTGTCTTTGTATGGAGTAGTTCTAGAGCAGGGGTCACCAACCTTTCAGCAGTGGTGTGCTGAGTTTTCATGCATACGCTTTAATTTAAGGTTTCATATGCCAGTAATCATAGATTATTAGGGTTTGAAGGGATCTCAGGAGGTTATCTAGTCCAATCCCCTGCTTATGGCAGGACCAATCCCCCAATGGCCCCCTCAAGGATTGAACTCACAACTCTCCGTTTAGCAGGCTAATGATCAAACCACTAAACTACGACCCCAACCCTCCCCCCAATACATTTGACTGTTTTTAGAAGGTATCTCTATAAGTCTATAATATATAACAACTACTGTTGTATGTAAAGTAAACAAGGCTTTCAAAATGTTTCAGAAGCTATATTTAAAATTAAATAAAAATGCAGATCTTATTAGTTTACTGTGATCCTTTCCTTTGCTTTTCCTTGTTGAGTTTTCCAATGTCTGGTGGCACCTATTTAGATACTTTAAGTTGCACACAGGCTTCTGAGTTATAATTTGATAACTGGCTGGCAGGAGGTCAGAGGCTGGAACCTCAGATTGGCAGCTGTGGTGAGTGGAGTTGGTGGCTGGTAGGGCTGAGCAGGGCAGGGGGCCTGCGCTGAAACTCCAACTGGAAGCAAGGTGAGTGGGGTTGCGGGATCTCTGGCTAGTAAGGGCCAGCAGAGGGAACCCCAGAACGAGGTTGGGCTGAGCAGCTCAGCCTGCACCACATGCCATGAAAAATCAGCTTGCGGCCAACCCCTGTTCTAGAGCATCCCAGCATCCTCTTCTACACCATGCGCTTCCCGAAAGTCTGCACAGGGCACTGACTCTCCCTCCTCTCTGGCCTTTGTCTTTTTTCCAGGCATTAGGAGGCCACCTGATCTCTTTGTTCTCCAACACCTTCAGTTGGCACCTTGCAGGAGAGTGGCCCAGGCCATCAGTTGCCTGGAGGCAGGGTTGCAGCCCTTCTCTGTGCAGACACCATCACACTGGCCCTCTAGGGCTTTACAACAATCACACCCCTTTATCCCACCATCTAGAGCCTTAAGAAATACATTGGGGAAACTGAGGCACACAGACAGTATTCAGAGAAAACACCTGTATACGACCAGTTACATACTTTGAAGGGTGTAAAATAATCAAATATTGTGCTAAATACAATGATACTCCAAACAGCTTCAGTTGGCACCTTGCAGGAGAGTGGCCCAGGCCATCAGTTGCCTGGAGACAGGGTGTTGGCCATTCTCTGTGCAGACAGCATCACACTGGCCCTCTAGGGCTTTACAACAATCACACCCCCTTATCCCACCATCTAGAGCCTTAAGAAATACATTGGGGAAACTGAGGCACACAGACAGTATTCAGAGAAAACACCTGTATACGACCAGTTACATACTTTGAAGGGTGTACAATAATCAAATATTGTGCTAAATACAATGATACTCCAAACAGCTTCAGTTGGCACCTTGCAGGAGAGTGGCCCAGGCCATCAGTTGCCTGGAGACAGGGTGTTGGCCATTCTCTGTGCAGACAGCATCACACTGGCCCTCTAGGGCTTTACAACAATCACACCCCCTTATCCCACCATCTAGAGCCTTAAGAAATGCATTGGGGAAACTGAGGCACACAGACAGTATTCAGAGAAAACACCTGTATACGACCAGTTACATACTTTGAAGGGTGTAAAATAATCAAATATTGTGCTAAATACAATGATACTCCAAACTGACCACCAAATTTAAGTTGCATGTTTTTCCCCTCAGGTGAGGGTTCTGGGGTGGGGCTGGGGATGAGGGGTTCACAGTGCAGGAGCGTGCTCGGTGCTGGGGGTGCAGGCTTTGGGGTGAGGCAGGGCTGAGGATGAGGAACTTGGGGTGCAGACAGGCTGCCCCAGGGCTAGGGCCAGAGAGGACTCCCCATCACCACCACTGGCAGCAGCAAGCTCCAGGGGAGGGACCCCTCCTCTCCCCCCTGCCCCCCACAGCACACTCACTCTGCACCACAGTCACTGCATATGTTCCTTCCTAGGGCCCCTCAGGTCCAGAAAGCCCACTCACCTCCCCTGTGATGGGTACTAGGGGGTGGGGGTTGCCATCACAGGTAGCCTTCCATGTTGCTGCCCCTCACCATAACTTCACTGTGGATGGGGCTGCCCCTTGTCCAGCATGGGGCAGAAGTGGGGTCTGCATGGTGATGGCTATGGGGCAGGGGAGCAGGGTGTCATAAAATTCACCCAAGCCCCAGCTGCTCAGGTAGGTCTATGAATCCCCCTCCCCCATCTGCCCTGTGGTGGGTGGATGCTGGAGGGGAGGGGCACTGCCTTCACATATGGCTTCCTGCCTCCCTGACCCCTGCTGCAGCCTGCAGCCCCTCACCGTAGCTTCAGTGGGGGGGGGGGGACGGTGGGAGGGGATGGCATGGGGCTGCCCCTTCCCCAGCATTGGGCAGGAGTGGGGGCTGGGGGGGGAATCATAGGGTCAAACACTCACGGAAGCCCAGGACCTGCTCAGGTGGGTGAGGTCAGTCTCCGAGTCCTGGCCAGAAGTGCCCTTTGCATCTCCTGCAGGTAGGGGGAGGGGAGGGACGCCAAACATGGCACAGCCCCCTCCCCTCCCCCGGCCGGTGCTCCAGCAAGCAACAGCAGCCGGCAGCAGCGGAGGCAACAGGCAAGGCAAGGGAGAGAGACATGCCTGCGTTTAAGCCTCCAGCCTCTGGGGTGGGGTGGGGTAGAGGAGAGGGCTGCCACCAGCACGGCGGGCCCCCCTCCCCCTCCCCCTCCCTCGGAGATGGTACAGTCGAGACACACAGACGCAGCTGCCTGCGTTCAAGCAGTTAAGCTCTCTGGGGCCGGGCGGGGAGGGGAGGGGGGAAGCTCTCCAGCCCTGGCGGCGGCGGCGGCGGCGGCGGCGAACATTGATGGGGCAGAGCCCCTGCTTGGGATTTATTCATGGGGCTAAAGCCCCAGAGCCCCATGTAAGTCAGCGCCTATGCCAGTTAGATGCCGTCAGTGGAGTCTGCTGTGTAAGGGCTGAAAGAGTCAATTTTACTGGCATTTTATTAGCTTTAAATCAGTAAGGGGAGCAACTACGTACCCTGACTGACGCATCTTATCTCGTTTCTAAATCAAAGTGTCTCCTCTTTGTGTGCGAAGAGACAGTTTAAGGGGACGTCACAAACGGGAGATGCTTTTGGTTTGGAAAACAAACTAGTTTTCCAAAGAATTTTCATCCAAATTGATTCATGATTCCACAAACCAAACTTGAAAACTGTGTCGATGAAAATTCCACACACACCCCCCCAATTGCTGGGCTCTGTCCCTCCCCCAGGGGGCTTGTTGTCTGCTGATGACAGCGAGAGTGAGAGCTGTTGGCTTTTCTCTGTAGCTCTGCCATCGCTTTGACGTGTGACCTGGGGTAGGTCATTTTCTCTCTCTGTACCTCAGCATCCCAATCTGTGCAATGGGACGAGAGACACGTCTGTAATGCCTGGCAGGAGTGAGGCTGGGCGAGAGAACGGGCATTAAAGCACTTTGGGGAGGAGAAAGGGTTGTATCGTGGTGTTGAGCACCAAGGCATTCTGACATTTGTGAAAATGTCTCATCTTGAGAAACAAGAAATGGTCGGGGACAAAGCCTGCGAGAGGATGTGAATCAGAGAAGCCAGGGTATGTGTTTGGGGTCTCACCAGTGCTTCCCACCCGTGAGTGCTTCCCTGTCATCGTAGCTTGGCCTGGGAACAGGAGAAATAGCAAACCAGACGGCGGAGTGAGTGAGTGGGATGAAGTGACAGTGCCACAGGGCAGTGAGGAGCAGGTAACAAGCTTCTCTGCTGCCCAACATAGACCAGAAGGGAAGGGATTTCCCCTACAGTCCTCACCTGCCCTGGCTCTGAGCAGGATTAGTGGCCTAAAACCCAGAACTGCCAGAAGCCGTCCAGACCACAGCTGAGAGCTGTGGCACTCTCAGCTCTATCGAAATTGTAATAAACTATCCAGGTGTAAAGACCCGGGGACTGGAACCTGGGTTGGCCAATACTCCTGCAGTGCCAGCTGAGCACCAGGGAGCACTGGGGAGAGTAGGCACTACAGGAAGTACCGCCCAGGAGACCCAGAGTGACAGTACCCTGCAGGCCTCTGATTGGCCAAGTGCCCCTACTTAGCCCCAGGGGTTGCCCCAAGAAGTTGTCTGGGCAACCACCTGCTACTCTGCTGGACTTTGCCTTGTTTCCTGATCCCTGACGCCGATTCCTGCCTCTTGGCTCTAACCCGGTACTGCCTCTGGTCTCTGAGTCTGACCCCGACTCTTGTTCATGGAGCCTGGCCTTGTGATTTCTCTAACTCTGGCCCAATGATCCCCATCCCTGGCAGGCAGACCTCAGCCCAGCTGTGACCACTAGGCAAGACTGCCTATGCCCTGGTCCCTTACACCTGGGCAGGGATGGTCTCTCACTACTGTTGTGTCCAGCTCCCAGCACAATGGGGCCCCATCTTGGCTGGGCATTTGGATGCTCCCATATAACAGGACATATTAGGGAAAAGAAGCCAGTGCAGGCAAAGCCTTTGAATGAGGTATGAATGGCCACTGATCACTGGGGGGAAGTATCCCCATCTCCCAGCCACACATATCCCAGGTGAGGGGTCTCTGGGGATATTCCTACAAGCAGAGCAGTCCCTGACCCCAGTGATTTCACGATTCAGTGGCCCACCCTCATTGCCTCCAGCCTTGGTGCAAGTGTCAGGACTGAATTGTGACCACATCTCTGTGCCCCTGGGATCTGAACCATTTAAACCACACTCAGGTTATGTCTACACCCAGCTGGGAGTGAGCTTCCCAGTGCTGGCAGACAGAAGTGTTAGCTTGCCTTGAGCTCGGATGCTAAGAATAGCAGTATAACGGGGAGTCCAGGCGGCAGCTCGGGCTTCCTGCCTGAGAACAAGCCTGCCTGGACTCCTGGGGTACGTACCCGGGAGCTGGCTTGAGCTGCCACCTGTGCTAGCCCAGCTCCACTGCTAGTTTTAGTGCAAGACCTCGAGCTCAGCTAGCACAGGTGGGTCTCTCTACCCCACTGGGAGCTCAGGCCCAGCCGCAGCGTAGACGTTCCCTTACAAAGAGTTTAGATACATGTTAGAGTCACTCAGGCTCACGTGCACCCAGCCGGGCGGCCCCTGCCAGGCTGTGCCGTGGTGTCAAGTTCTCCCAGGAACCAGGCTGTGCCTGGAACTTCCCCTAGCCTGGGCCAGCCGCCAGGGCCCGTGTTGCTCACAGAGTGGCCAGTGGTGGCCAGGAAGGGAGTCAGACCAGGGCCCCAGGGCACAGACTCGCAGCCTGTATGACCCCCCACTGACAGAGCCCTGGGGGGAGGTGACGCAGCCCCTGCCCTGGCAGACACCCTCGGGGCAATAGCCCTGCAGACTGTCTCAGCTCTGGCCAGGATCAGCCCAGAGGAGCTTCAGGGAGACTCAGGGAAGAGGCGGTCTGGAGGAGCTGCCCACGGACGGCAGTTCTCTGCCAGAGGGGATCACAGAAGGTTACCAGGCAGGAGGTACCCAAGACCCTGTGGCAGGAAGCAGGAGGTGATTTAAACACAGTCCCTGACTGCATCACTCAGGCTCTCTGGGCTGGGACCCACAGGAGAGGGTGGGCCTGGGTCCCCCTACCACCCAGGGATGGACGGCACTGGGGGTAGATAGAGACTGCTGAGCTCCCTGACCAGGGGTGGCAACAAGAGTAGGAACACTGGACTTTGCCTTTGTGTTCCTGCCGTAACTTCCCTTGTTTTTTTCAATGGGGCAAAAATAAAGTAAGAAACCTGTGAAGGGGGAGCAGTGGAAAAGGGGTTATGTAACCTGGCACAGACTCACCCAGCAGCACCTCCTGCTGGTCATCTCAGGGAATTAGTGTCCAGCCTCCTGAGCCCCCCCGTCAGTCAGTGTCACGCTACCGCTGGCCCCCATGTCCCTCCTAGACCCCGGGTGACCCTTTCAGTGGGTGCTGCCCCCTGGCAGTACCCCCAGTTTCTCCAGGTCTCCCCACTCAGGGGAACTCCCACCCACTACCCCCACCTCACCTCAGTTGTAGGCTACTGCCAGTCACCAACTCACCCTCGCGCACTGGGGCAGACTGCATTGTAAGCCACTCATCATAGGCAAGGTTGGGTCTGGAACTGCTGCCTCAGCCTACCCATGGGCTGACCTCTGCAACCCCCAGTACCCAGGTGGCTTTAGACTAGGCCGCAGCCTGAGGCTTTCCCAGGGCTGGTGCAACCATTTAGGCGACCGAGGCAGTCACTTAGGGCACTAGGATTTGGGGGGGGCACCATTTTTTTCATCAGCGACTGTGGCGGCCAGATCTGCGGCCACCCTAGTCGCTGCCGGCATGTAGGCAGAGGGAGCTGGGACAGGGGAGCGTGGGGAGGGCCGCCTGCAGCAATTAAGGGGGGGAGCAGCACACAGGGGAACTCCCTGTCCCAGCTCACCCCTGCCCCACCCCCTCCCCAAGCATGCTGTGGCTCCTTCACTTCTCCCACCTCCCAGGCTTGCGGTGCCAATCAGCTTAGGTGTCACAAGCCTGGGAGGCGGGAGAAGTGAAGCAGCGACGGCGTGCTCAGGGTGCTCGTGCGTGGAGCAGGGGTGAGCTGGGGCGGGGAGGTGCCTCAGGGCGGAGGGTGCGGAGCTGCCATGGGGGGGCGCCTCAGGGAGGAGGTGCGGGGGGGGGGCACAAGGTGGAAGTTTTGCCTAGGGCACGAAACATCCTTGCACCGGCCCTGGGCTTTCCAGGCCAGAGCTCCCCAGGTCCCTTGGCCTTCCCCAGCCCTACTCCCCACAGGTACCTGCTCAGCTCCCTAGCAGCCAGGCCCTTCTCCCTCTACAGACAGAGAGAGTATATTTGTGCCCATCCCTCAAAGCCTTTTTATAGGGGCCGGCTGTGGGCTGTTCGAGGCATGGCTGCCAGCTGTGCCTACTTCCCCAATCAGCCTGGGAGCTGCTTGCCCCAGCCCCAGCCCTCTGCTGGGCTCTTCTAAGCTCCTCGGGGCAGGAGTGGGTGACCACCCTGCTACAGGTTAGAAGAGCCCTGAGTCAAAGGCCCAAACCCCTGGGACACTTGAGCCAGCAGCACTTTGCTTGGGGCCAGACTCCTTTCAGACCCGAAAGCGAAGAGACACAAGTCAGTCAGCTGGAGGACTGGAGCTACAGACAAAGGGCTTGTCTACACTGGCAAGTTACTGTGCTGCATCTTTCTCACTCAGGGGGTTTAAAAACACACCACTGTCACCCCCAAGCTCAGCAAGTTACAGTGCTGCAAAGCCATGACTGTGCTTTGAACTTTTAAGTGTAGACATAGCTAAAGACTGACAGATATAAGTTCCATCCCTGAACCAGCTAAGGGAAACTGAGGCAGAGACAATTGCAGTCCTGCTGCTGCTGCATGCCAGGATTGCTACAGCGCTAAGGTCCCTCAGTTATAGGTGCCTGTTGATACAGATGAAATTAATGAGAGTTAGGCATGGAGGCACATTTGAAAGTCTCACTAGTTGTCTATCTCCATCTTTAGGTGCCTACGTATTTTTAAACAGGTTGCCTTAAATGACTTGATCGTTCGATTCATTCTGCCAGTTCAAAAACATTTTGTATTTGTTTTTGTGATACTTATTCAATTGGAACACACTGGAAAAAACAGATCTTTTCCTCCCAGATTTAGCCCCTCCATCTCCAACGAGAAACCTTCTCATGTAGCCGCAGAAGCAGCAGGGAAGACCAGGCTCCCCTGCCCGGATGCTGCTGGAGGGAAACACACAAACGTCAGAACGGTTCTTTTTTTCAGGATGGAAAATCTTCAGCATCTCGTCAGGTCTCCCCTGCGCCCCGAGAGACCCCACAAAGGTGCTCAGCCCACCAGTTATTCTCCCCTCTTTGGATCAGCTTCAGGAATGGCCAGTTTAAAAATTACTGGACATGAGTCAGCATCTGTTTGCCATTTTCTCTCATTCTCGCAGTTGGAAATAAAATCACCTCAGGTTTTGTCACTTGTCTCAAACACTGAAAAGAAAATTATCTCCAGTTTTGCCCTTTTTTGTCTGTGATTATCAAATATGGAGATAAAATCCTTTCACATTTCCCTTTTCTCTCACATTATTGAACATTTCTCTGTCACCCCCCTCCCCCGTCAGGTTCTGCCCCATTTCCCCCTGTTGCCGGCCCAGAGGGCCCGAGGACAGCAACAGTGGTGGTTCGTCGCCCGGTGTGCGTCGCACTAATTAACACACCAGGGTGGAGAAGCAAACCAAGTTTATTTGAGCTCAAAAAAAAGGTGCCAGGGAGAAAAAGCATCTCAAATCCTGCACACCGCACGCAGGCGGGGTCCCAGCATTTATACCCCCCTTGTTTTTCCCCCTTCCTCCCTCCCCCTTGCAACAGTTACACTTAACACTATAATGTGGCTTGTTAGAACTGATCTCATTCGCATATTTATCTATGGCCTTCACAGCACAGACGCATGCAGATTTTCCTCCCCCTTCTCCCCCGCCTCCCCGCCGCTTTTTGCTGTTTCAAACTGTCCTGCAGCTGCAAGCTAAGACAGATGACAGTGACACATTTTGCTTGCTGTTTGTTGGTATCTTAGGCTGGTTAAAGTTCACAGCATGGAAGAACTTTGGTTCACTCAGGCCCAAAGTCACAGCTTTGGTTTACTTAGGCCTACGGACACCAACAATTCCCCCCTTTGAGAATACTCAACAAACTTTTGGCGAGTTTTCTCAAACTTTAAAGACAAAAAGCAATGAAGTTCTGTAGAATTATGTACAACTGCTCTTTTGAGCTTAGTCACCCCCAACCCAGGAATGAATGCATGGACAAAAGAGTGGAATGTTCATTTAACAACTAAGGGATTGGGACACTGACTATAAATCAGGTAGGTATACCAAGTGGTTTAATTTCCCAGATGTCTCGGTGAATAATTTAGTCCCATATGCATCCTCCCCATGGACCCAGCAGGATTCGGTAAGTGGGAGCCCACACCCACCCTAACCGGTCCAAATGCTTGGAAGGAGCAGTGTGAATGTCCACACTTCCACCTAGAAAGTCTCCAAGTATGTCTCCATGGCCACAGATCAGATGGTACTCCTGATGTGTCTGTAAGGGCAGTGGGCCAAGCCTGGTGCTCAAGGTCACTCTGAATGGCCATTAGCTGGTCATTCAGGAAATCCTGAATTTATGAACATACTAGATCCCACTGCAATGCCTTCCCAGCCTCAGTGATGGTCAATACCATCTCTGTCAGCAACTTCTGGGTCATAGAACTAAGGGTGGAAATGACATGTAACTCACCAACTCCAGCCTGTACTTGGGTTAGCTGAGCTCCAGAAATAAGGCTAGTGGTCTTTTCTAGTTAGCCCAATTTCTCATCATGGTCTTGGTTCTTAAAATATTCTGAACTGCTGCTGCACTATTGGCCCCATCCCATAGGGATCTGGTCAACTCCCTCTTCTTCCAGAGGAAATAACCCAGGCCCTCTCTTGTGCTAATCTAATGGCAGCCCCTTGTGAGCAATTTGGGTATGTAGAGGTGATCTGGAAACTGGAGAAGGGCAATGTAACCTTAACAGTCCCTAGTGTAATATTAATCACAGTCCATCGATTTCCTAATACATCTCTCTTTGGTGTAGTACTATATCACATCTGTTTTTTTAACTATCCTCAGGTACTTTCAAGGGGCATTAACATTAATAGCATAGGAGGGGGTGTATTGCAATAAGGTACAGGTTACATTATAAGTCACTGGAATAATTTCTATATAGGTAAAAGATCCAGTGGCAGAACAAACTCTTTGGGTATTCATTTGATTATTCACTAATTGGGTGACGAAATAACGATAAGGGACTCTTTCATGTAACGCATTGCAAACTCCAGGAAGAGCCAGCATATCTACTTTCCTATGGAAGCCATCTGTTTCAATTACAGATTCTTGCGGTTCATTTGTAGTGATATCATAGATTTCTATTTCCACTGATCCATTTATTCTCCACTCAATTGTTTGCTTATATGGGATATCCTGAACTTTAAAAATATTTTTTTCCAAACAATCTTTAAATAAATCACTAAAGTGTGAAGGCCTTGGCCACTGGTTTTATCAAATATACGGCATTGTCTGTATTTGGATATATTACAGGGGTAACAGTGTAATGGAGGACATGGCAGGGGCAGTGGCAACAAGGTGCCTTGGTACTTGTCATTTAAAATCCAATTAGGGAGGGCAATACATGCTGAAGGATTTATCCAAAACACAGGGCACGGCCTGTAGAATAAACCCCAACATCCAATCAATACCACATTCCCAAGCACGGGTCCCACAAATTTCTTTCTGCCAGTGTATAATTCTTTGTTTCTTCACCAGGCTGAGTTCTTAATGTCCTTTCTAGTCAGGAATTCCTGGACTTTGGCAATTTCGGTGGAGCAAGTGTCCCTTCTTTTTCCCCGAAACAATCGTGGTAGGGCATCCTACAGGGGAGAGGTTACCAGCACATCACCCTGTCATGGTTTTGCTTCTTCTAGAAAAATCCAAAGGCACAGTAGATCTGCCAGTGGACAAGGGAGAGGTTACTAGCACTTCACCTTGTCCTTTTTCCCTGCTGTCCAGAAGGCACAGCAAAGCTAGAAGGAGAAATAGGCCAATCATCAGTAGGAGAATCCTTCCAAGGTGGAGGGTTCTTTTTGCAGTGAGAATCATGGGTCCAGGCAGGTAGCCCTTGGCACTTCATGGAAGTGTTGGTGGTTAACAGGACTCGGAAAGGGCCTTTCCAGTGTGGAGCCAGAGCAGTCTTTCGCTGATGGACCTTTACATAGATCCAGGCTCCTGGTTCCAAGGAGTGGCAAGGCTGCTAGGGTCTTTGGGCAGCGCTTCTTTACTTGTGAGAAAAGAAACCTAACTCATTTCATTAATGCCTGGCAGAGTTTTGCAGATCTCATAGCTGCTTGGGCACATTCAAGCCCCCCCTTTTCTTGGTTGTCAGCTAAGTCTTAGCTGCGAGCAGTGTCCTTGAATGGGGCCAATGTCTTATCTTTAGACTGAGCATACTAGCTATTTTTTTCCCCCAGTTAATTCGTTCTGTTCTTTTTCCTTCTCCCCTTCTTGGCTTCTTTTAACCTACAAAGGAAACTTCCACTCCTCACTCATACACCTTTTCCCAACAATGAACACATAAACATTGCCACTATACAGTACATTAGTCTTATTATTCAATGTATGCCACATATACCCTTCCAGTAATATAACTTTATTACAGAGCTTTGGAGCAACAAGCCAGGACAAGCACACCCACTTTGAGGAATCCACTCAGTACAACCTCTTGTGTCCAATGGCTTCCCACCCTCCCCAGCCCTCTGGCTAGAAATCTGAGGTAACCAGAAGGATCCCATGTGCAATATGGGGAGTGGGTTAACTTTTCATGTCCTTGCTTCCAACGACTGTTGGTATGCAAATTTTAATAACGATTTTTCCAGTTAAAAGATCTGGCCAATGAAGTTTCTTTTTCTTACTTAAGTAAATGTATTAGACTTTAGTATATCACGTTCTCCTGATTTATCCAAACACTTTGTATTCCAAGTTGAATAAAACAAGTATCTGCTTTTTTTTTTATTTAACCCTCCTGTTTGATTTTAAACTAGACTATTTGATGAAAATATTAAACACAACAATTCTGGCCACAAGACAAACCCCACAAGACAGGACATAGAACACAGAACATAATTCCTATTGTGCCAGTAAATGCATGGTACGTTGAATGCTGTTCAGCTGGCATCAGTTTTCTCTGATTATCTGAAAGACAAAAAAAACAGAGGTCTACCCTTCTGGGCAGTCAGTCATTGCTTAAAAGACACAAATACCCTTGTTGATTTCAGGCAAAAGAGGGGAATTACCCCGTATTTTCTTGTATATGTTTCATAGGCAGCCCAGGTTTCAGTGGCTTCTACCTTCTCAGTTAGATAATTTGCATTAATAGAGATCCTTTCTGGCTTGCTTCTGGATCCAAAGCTATTCACAGCTTAAAGATTCTTACCTTAAAAGGGAGATAATTAACTTTACCAGAATTTTGATTGCTTTTTACTTTTAACTCCTGCTTTCAAACACTGAAAGAAAACATCACTACTTATAGTGGCCCCTTAGAGCCTAATAGGGTTTTAATTACATAGCACTATATACATTTGTCCTAGACAAATTAGAGGATTGGGCCAAAAGAAATATGATGAGGTTCAACAAGGACAAGTGCAGAGTCCTGCACTTAGGACAGAAGAATCCCATGCACTGCTACAGACTAGGGACCGAATGGCTGGGCAGCAGTTCTGCAGAAAAGGACCTAGGGGTTACGGTGGACGAAAAGCTGAATATGAGTCAACAGTGTGCCCTTGTTGCCAAGAAGGCTAATGGCATTTTGGGTTGTATAAGTAGGGGCATTTCCAGCAGATCGAGGGATGTGATCATTCCCCTCTACTCAGCACTGGTGAGGCCTCATTTGGAGTACTGTGTCCAGTTTTGGGCCCCACACTACAAGAAGGATGTGGATAAATTGGAGAGAGTCCAGCGGAGGGCAACAAAAATGATTAGGGGGCTGGAACACATGACTTATGAGGAGAGGCTGAGGGAACTGGGATTGTTTAGCCTGCAGAAGAGAAGAATGAGGGGGGATTTGATAGCTGCTTTCAACTACCTGAAAGAGGGTTCCAAAGTGGATGGATCTAGACTGTTCTCAGTGGTAGAAGATGACAGAACAAGGAGTAATGGTCTCAAGTTGCAGAGGGGGAGGTTTAGGTTGGATATTAGGAAAAACTTTTTCACTAGTAGGGTGGTGAAGAACTGGAATGGGTTATCTAGGGAGGTGGTGGAATCTCCTTCCTTAGAGGTTTTTACGGTCAGGCTTGACAAAGCCCTGGCTGGGATGATTTAGTTGGGTTTGGTCCTGCTTTGACAGGGGGTTGGACTAGATGACCTCCTGAGGTCCCTTCCAACCCTGAGATTCTATGATACATTGCTTTAGCTAATTCGACTACATTGTTCATAGCCAAATAATTGCAATCAAATAATTTCTTGCCTGGATTTATTTACAAACATTTCAAAGACACCAAGAACTTTCCTCTTTAGCATTTTTACAAAGTTCAACTGCTGTTCCCTCCAGCAACTACAGAGTTAACTTCTCACTTCTTCCTTAAATCACTTGCTTGTCTCCCAACAGCCAATTTTATCAACTCACATCACCATTTCAAGTATCATTTTCAAGTATTTCTCTTCCATTTTGGTGGCAAAGCCCGCCAAACAACATCTCATTGAGATGGACGTGTTCCCAGGGAATGTCTCAATTACAAGGAATCAATATTTCCCAGCTGAAATAAATGTTCTACTGGAAAACTTTCTTTTTTTTTTCTTTCGAAAGGACTTTTGGCTTCAAATTTTTTTTTTTTTAGACTGTGGCTTTTATGTTTTGTGGCACACAAGCAGACAAGTTAGAGAAAACATAAAATACTCTTGCTGAATGTTTGCAATATCTTGTCAATTTGTTTATTAAGACCAGAACAACAGTACATAAGCACCCCAAAATCAGAAGGAGAGAACATAGGCTACTGCCTATAACAGAGAGGCACAACTCACTGGGTACCTGCTGATTGACTGCTGCTAAGTCCCAATTTTGTTCTGCCTTACTGAGCTGCCTAGCATGCAAGCACGTACAGAAACCCTGCCCAGCATGTAAAGTCACTGTATTCAATTTTAACACAACTGCAAATACACCAGAGCATCAACATTTTCTGTTTTACAAGGTCTCTCCTTTTTTGGAACCCTTCTTTCTAAAAAAGCCATGCGGGACTTGAATCAAATTTCAGTGACTAATTATCATGTGTGTGGAATCATCATTAACGTGTATTCTATGTAGTTAGGTTGTTGTCTTCTTTAGGAAATTTGGGGAAACAGGAGCCCTGGGAAACCCTGTTCCCCTCCTCCCCTCATACACAATGCACATTTGCTGCCACCTGGTGCTGGCTGAGCTGTAGCATTGTGACATCAGAGAGGATCCACCACTCAGCACCCGTCCCTCCAGTTCATTTGCAGCCCAGCTCAGCCCCGGTCACTTTCGCCAGGCGGGGCCGGGCAGCTCCCCTGCGCTGCGATCCACGCCCCGGGCACCGGCTTGCCCCCAGCCGCGGAGCACCGGGCAGGCTGTGCAGGGGGGGGGAGGGATACTCGCATTGCTGGCACCTGCCTGCCTCAGGGCTTTCTCCCTGCCCGCCGCGATGGTCGCGCTGGAGGGGAGCAGCGTGCCGCTGAGAGCCGTGTCAAATTGGCCGGGTGGCTGCCTGCAGACAACACGGGGAGAGAACCAGACAGCCCTGTAACGCAGCCGCTGCTCGGGGACCGGATCCACGCTGCTGTGCCACCGAGATCCATCAAGTGCAAATGGAGCGCGGGGGGGGGGAACACCCCCCCCACCTCATTCACGTGCCAGGGGCTGCTCGGTCTGGGAGCCCGGCGGAGAGTCCAGCTGGGGAGAGGCTCAAAGGGGGGGGGGGTAAAAACGTTGCACCAAAAATATGAAAACATCGCAAGACAAAGACCCTTTAATTACAGCTCAGACGGGCCCGCTCCGGAGCAGGCGGTGGCTCGGGGCTAGCAGCGGTCCCGCCGCCGCGGCGCAGCAGCAGCGAGGCAGCAGGAGGGGGCGGCGCGAGACGGTTCCCGGGGATTCCCTGCTCGCGCCGCTGCCAGGGGGAGCCGCTGCTGCTGCTGCGAGCTGGTGAGCGGGGGGTGGGGGCCTCGCGGGCGGGGCTCGCGCCCAGAGCGCTGACACTGTCCGTTGGGAACTGTCACGCCGCGCGGCCGGGCCGCCCCACTGAGAACGTCATCGCCCTCTGTCCCCGCGCCCAACCAGAGTGGTCACCCGGGCTCCGCCCACCGTCGCCGCGGCAACCACCAAAACAAACGTTCTCGGCACACGTGGGGGAGGGAAGGGGGGAAGGGATGGGCCGTGACGCAAGCAAAGCAGCTGGCTGGCAGCGCGCGGCATTGACGTCACCGAGGAGGAGTCCGCGACGCCGTGGCGGCTCCCCTCCCCCCCCCCCCCCTCGCGCGGGCAGCGACCCAGCGCCTCGCGCACCTGTGCCGGGGGGGACAGGGGCAGGGCTGGAGAGACGCAGGGGAGGGAGTGAAGGGGGGAGGGGGACCAGGTCGGAAGCGTGAACTATCAGGCCACGTTGGTGGAGCTCGGGGGGAGACAGACGGACACGGGTGCACAGCCCCGTTGGGAGCCAGGGGCACCCTGGTCCGCCTGGCCCTGTGCCACCAGCCTGCCCCTTCCTGTTGGGGTGCGCCCATGCTGTGCCACAGAGCTCCCCTGCCTAGCGCCCCCCTACAACTCTTCCACCACAAATGCACAGTGCTGTGCACACACACCTCGCCCAGCACACCCCTGCCCACAGCCCCACCACAGCTGCCCAGCACCCCACACAGAAACCCCCACTCGCTAGTTTCCTAATACACACAGATTTCCCCTCCCTTCCTTCCTCCCTCCCTCCCAGTGCCCTTCCCCACAGCCCCCCACCATAACTGCACAATGCCCCATGCAGAGCCGCAGTGCCCTGACACACACAGATCTCCCCCATAGCCCAGCACCCTGTTTTACACTCTTGTTTTTTCAAGACCCAAAGGGAGAAATCCCCTCCCTCCTCCTACTCCACGGGAGGAGGGAAGCGGGGATTGAGCTTCTCTATGAATAGCTCCAGTGCCTGATTCTGCTTGAACTTACTTTTCCTGAAAGTGGCACCATTTTTCTCAGTTTTACCAGCACCCCTGGGGTTCTGAATAACAGCAGTGAAACTGACCAAAGCTGCTAGTGCTTGGCAGCATTGTGAGGAGGAATCGAAGCTCTGGAACTGCCAGTTTGCATACGCAGGAAGACTGGTCTGCACTGGTTTACATTTGGAAGGTTATCTTCAGATAATGAAAGCTGGACATGTGCTTCTTTCAATCCCTGACAATGCATGGCAGAGTATACAATTATTAAAGAAAAACAGTTTTAGCCCCTTTTTGCACAGTTACCTGCACTTATACAGGTGGCAACCTCATATTCCTTGCACAATCTACAAGTTTGGGTGCATCGGTAATGCCCTAATTGTATTACCGTTGCACCGTGAATTTCCTTGGTTCTTTTTAACCAAGGTGAAGTATTCCTAGAAAATAGGTGAAACATTTGGATTTGTAACAGTAATGTAAATACTGTGATAAATTCAGTGCCCCTGGCTTCTAGTTGACCACCGGCATGTACTTTCAGTATTTTCAAAAAGCATATACCAAATGGTAAATTAGAACACGCTGTAACATGGCTAGTGCTGAATTATCAGAGAAGTAGTTTCAAAACTTCCAATTTTTTATGCAGTATGTAGCTATTTATTTGTTCTAAAATCCACACTCTTACTGGCAGACTATTCTCAGACCTTGTAACCTTGTATGACTCTTACATAAACAAAGTTGTAGCTTCTAGTAGAGACTTAACTGATTTTCTCTGCTCTTTGTGTTATAGAGGAAAATCTTGTTCTCAGATGCCGATTCTTGAAATGATGAGGGTTTGTCGATCCCATAAATCACCTACTTGCAAGGCTGGATCAGATATTCAAACAAGGTTATGAACCTCCTTACTTGTACAGTCATAATTCCAAAACAGGTCGATCAAGAGGAGTTAAGTCCCTGCCCTGTATAATTTATAAACATGAAGCTGAGTAACCTTGGATGACTAAATTAAACTCTAAAATAATAATAAAAAGCTTAGCTTTATTTTAGCAAACTGGTATTACAAGTTTCATGACATAAATGTTAATTATCAATATCTTTGGCACTAGAAAATGGATTTTCCTCTGCACAAAGTCCGTTTCTTGGCAGAGGATACATTGGGAACTATCAATATAAAAAGGATTAATGTGGAGACATGAAGAATAATAAAACATTAAGGATGTTATCTAACTATTTCAAATAGAGAGAAAGAGGTACATGTCTACCTATAATACGAGTGTAACCCCCAAGGAGATTCCTGGAGCTCTGTCTGCTGGCAGCTCAGGGAGGAGGAGCCAAGGCAACCTCAGAGTCTGCCCAGCAACCAATAGGGAGTGGAGATGCCCCTCCCAGGGAGTTGAGGAGAGGGAGAAGCCATTTTGAGGAGAGGTTGGAGCCAGCCAGGGCAAAGGCCAAACTGGCTGTGTGGGGAGCTGGTGAGTCCCAGGCCTGCAAGCAGGGTTCCCCCTGAGAACTGGCCTCTAGGGACCTGACACCAGATTCCCCAGCTGGGTTTTCCTTCCTCACGGATGATTCCCAATTGTTATGTTTGCTGAGAAATTTCCCCAGCCAGGCTGGGTTCGCCTCCAGCTCCCCTGGTGAGACCAGTCCCCACATGGTCAGCGCTGCTAGTCCAAGGCTGATTCCTGCCTGAGGAGGATCCCTGCCAGCGGACAGCAGCCCCTGAAATCGTCCAGCGTCATCCTCAACCCTGAAGATCATTCATGGAGTGCGTGAGTGCCTTGTCTTTAGTTAGTTAGTCAGGGAATTTGTTTTGGGGACCCTCTACTCCCTGAACTGTGTCCTCAAGCCAGGGAGTGAGGGTTTGAGGATTTTATAATCTACCGCTTATTACACCTGTGGAGGGATTCACCACCTCCTCCCACTTGTGGGTCTTTTGGGCTGTACTGAACCCAGTCAGCCACACTGCTACACCTCTGCAGAGAATTGTATAGGTCATCAAGGGCCCCAACAAGGTACGCGTACCAACAGGACACTAGTTTTACATTTGTTACATCCAGACACGGGTATTTTGAGTGTGGGCACCGGTGACCCTAAACATAGTGTTTCCCCTATTATGTTGTATTTGTTGCCTTTTTAATATAATTGTTGTGTTGAATATATTTTTATGTGTTGTGTTATCTTTTGGAAGTCTCCAGCTATCTGGCAAATAAGTGGGGATTCCTCTGTAGTTAGGATTTTCCGCCCAAGCTGCCCTGGTGACCCTGGCAGGAAGGAGCGAGGGGGGTGGAGGCACCGCCAACTAATTTCATAACCAAAAAAAAGAACAAAGATTCACCCTACTGAGTGGGTGGCGGGATCCAAAAGAACCCAGACCTGTCCATCAGAACATGTAAGCGGATTGCCATTAAAGGAGGTAATCAGGTGGAGAGGGGCGCTACACGAGTTTTAGGATCAGCGGTCTCAGTTGTTTACAGACTCTGAATGATGCTTTGTTTTGATTGTCGTGAAAGCTTCCTAATTTATTTTCGTGGCTCAGGGTTGTCTCCCTGGTTTCCCTGTTTATATATTACATAATAAGCATGTTAATCAAGGGTGATCATGTTAAGGTCTTTTCATCCATGGTTTAAAACAATTAGAGAAACTCTTTCTTTTCCCCCCCTTAGCTTAGTCTGCAGAAAAATTCACAAGATGAAATAAGCTCTGTGTGGGTTTTTCCCATGTAGAGCAGTGAAATTGTCCTATTTGTTTTTCTATTTCATATTTCTGTACATGTTAATTTATTTTTATTCCTAAACCATTCCATAAGTTCCTATATTTAAATATAATTTGAAAGTCAGAGTCACTCTAGGCAAAAATTAGAATTAAATTCTTTATTAGAAGTACATCATTAAGCATAAAGAATGGCACCTTAGAGACTAACAAATTTAATAGCTCTGTAAAGGCAAAAAGGGAAAGGGCATGGGTGGAAATGAAAAAGTGCAGGCATTTGAAGAGGGATTTCACTGGAGAGAGGATGAGGCTTGGAGATGGTAGCACACATTTTAAAAAAATCCATATTGCTTGTGTTTCAGGCAAAGGTTATGCATTTATTTACCTTTGAAATAAATTTTTAACTGGATTTTCAAAACCGTTGCTCTCAGAAACCACTGTGTAACTTAACCCCCTTAATTTAATTGTCTAGTAATTGATAGAATTAGAAACCACAGATATTAAGAAAGATTACACCAGAGGTTATCAAGGTAATACACTGGACTGCATTTCTGGCATCTTTTGGATGATGCTGCAGAATATTTGGGGCACAGGCCCATTGTTTTGTTAGACAGTGCCTAGAACAATGAGGCCCCGAACCCTGATTGGTACAAATCATAATAGAAAGAACTGGGTGGAAATTGCTGGAGTGCCCGATCTTGCTCTAATTGAAGTCAATGGAAAAAATTCCATTGATTTCAATGGTGTAGAATTGAACCCCAAAGGAGGCAGTTGGAGGAGGGATACAGCTGGGATAGGTTTACAGAAGGACAAGTGGCATTTGGGACTTCAGACACCTTGCAGAGCCCGAATGAAGTGACATACACAGAAGCAAAGACAGAGGGGAGGTTGGTGAAGCTGTTAACAGCTGGGAGGTCCAGATATGTGAGCCACACTCATCAAAGTGAACATGTGCAAGCACCGGGGCCAGAGTTTATTGTCTCCTGAATACTTTAAACAGGATCATTACATGCTGAAATAGATGAGTATTGCTAGAGTTATGAATGCAAAATTGTCCTGTTAGACTGAACCTGGGGAAATCTGGGTTTTGTTTTATCTGTTGGTTTTATGGTTACTGTATATTTTGTTCCTGTCCTCTTTATAAAGTGCTGCTGATTTTTTTTATATTGTTCCTTATTCATTTGATGCCAGGGCCTTATTATATCCCGTTGTTGGTTTTAGGCTACTCTTGTGGAGTATTAAATATAATTAAAAGGCCACATTTTCAAAGGATCCTCCTCTATTCAGGCGTGTAGAAGTTTTCATGCAAATAGCAGCATGTGCATGTTTCAGGTAACAGCAGATGCATGCACAGGTGATAGATTCAGACTTGCAGAGCTCAGGAAGTGTGCATACAGATATTTGCATGGATTTAAATAGAGGCCACTTTTTGAAAACGTGTCAAAAAATATCAGTAAGTTAGGCCACCTTAAAACTAGGTTACATTTAAATAGCTACATAAGTGGGATCAGGGAGATCTACTTTGTCCTGAGCTGTTACAATTGAAAAGTGCTGGGTCACTTTAATAATTTCAAACCCCTATAAAGAACCCCTTGTTATGGCAGGAGTCATGTAGGTGATGTTTGTGATGATGAATATGCCAGAAAAATTCCAAGATATCGTGTGTAATTGAGGAAAACCCCAGGTTTAATGGAATTGAAGACTACTTGTGTCACAGATGTAGGCAATTACTGTTCATAAAGGGGCACCCGCAACTTGAAAATCATTTCAATCAGAAAATGCTGCATCTACTATTGTTACAATTAGCCACGGAGGTTGCTGTCACTGAAAGGGATTAATGAAAAAATAACATTTTCATCTCTTGTTTTCATTTGTTTGCTGTGTGCATTTGGCAGGTCTCTGTGTAATAGTCCTTGTGTGATGGTGCCTGCCCTTCCCTATGCTACTGAAGAATGTGCTGATCAGTACTGTGGTAGCAGAACTGAAACTGAAAAGGTAGCAGGCAGGACTATACACAAAGAGAAAAGGGATGTAGACCTGCCCTTTGTACCCTGCAGGACCTGTGGTCACAGGCCCTTCCTGATTTGGGGGGAACCAAGGAATATAAAAAGTAATCTCTTGAAAATTGAACCAATGTTGTCTGAGTGCTAGAGTTGGAATCTTGACACTGATTTTTCCTAATGATTGTAAGTTATTTACAGTCACCGGGCTGGCCTTTGAGGACTGACAAATCACAGCCAGAAGCTCTTTGATTTTTGGGAAGGCCCCAGATCATTTTGCAGCTGGAGTGGGCAGCACCACTCAGGCTACCGTTGATACACTAGGACCATCACAAGTTCTTCTGCTGAGCATCCAGCATGATGTTTGACCACAAAAAGGGGCAGACAAATAGAAGAGGCAACATGGTATGTAGTGGGCTCAGGGATGAGAACAAGGGACTAATCCTAGCATTGACACTGGCTCCCACTGTGGCCCTGGTCAAGTCACATAGGCCAAAATTTCCATACTTGAGTGCCTATAGTTATGTACCTAAATCATTGACTTTAATAGGGTATTAGAGCAGTGGAAGCTACTCCAGCCATTGGTCTTTTCCCATTTTGCATACTGAGGAGGGAGAGTGCTTCCTTGTGTCCCCCCTTGCAAGGATTCCCAGCACCCATGAGTTACTCATGTGGGTATTGAACATAAAATTTTCCCCATGCAAAAATACATTTTGTTTTCAAACAATCCAAGGACTTAGTTGACACGGAGAATTTTTTTAGAAAAAGGGCAAAATAGCTTGACATTTCAAAAGAAATCACTGTTTAATTTTCTTTATAGTTCAAACATTATTTTAAAGGAGTTGAACTCAGATGTTCCTGAGGTTTAACAATGACTTGTATACATAGCTCCCAGAATGGAACCTGTGCAAACAAAAAATAAACAATAATAGTGTCTTTTAAATTCACTGTATTTTTAAAGACACACAGAGGAGAATCAGCCAGGCTGATTCATTGTATTTTCCCTGTGCTGATGGAGGAATTAGAGACAATAACAGAGCTTGACAAAACCAGCTAAAGGCACTAAACCAACTGGAGGGTTAAATCTATCAATCAGCAGTAAATATGAAATATAGGGGGGTGGGATCAGAGCGATGCCCTGGGGAGAAGCCCAGAGAACTCCTCTTCCCCAAATGTCAGAAGAGGGAAGGTGCTGGGATTTTTATCAGAATGCCCTCCCTGAGTCTATTTAGAGATTCAGGTTCTTTAAGTGTTAGGTGTCTGAAATGTTTAAAACATTGCCCGCCTATAGTGCCTGCTTTTGAGGTCTCTCATAGCTTTCCCCAGCAGCAGCATGAAATCTAAATGTTACACTGTTGTCCACAATGTTCTGAATAGGAACTATGAGGCTGACCAATCTTCTTAATTTCCTTTTCCTGGGAAATTTGTGAGCAGCAGAAGCTGAGGCACTGGAGCTGCCTGCAGACTCAGGACAATATCATTTTACATTTAGGTCACAGATTGACGGTTCTTTACATACACAAGAGTTAAAGATATTTTTTAAAATATAATCTTAAATTCTGCAGAAATTGTTGCTTTAAGTCCTCACACTCAGCCTGGAAAACTCACTCATCGGTCAGGAATGGCTGAGTGAGCTTTTCATGTTCTATTTGGATCAGGCCTGATGTTTTTATTTTTTAAATGACAGCAATGTTTTTTAAGTAACATAATTTATATTGATTTGATATTTTGAGAAAACAAACAAACAAAACATTATAGCTGTCCCAAGTTTGCATAGTGCAATGCTTGAATTTACATGAAGAGAAAGTAGAGAAGTAGTAAAGTTCTTCCAATTTTAAACCAGATGTATATTAAATTAAATCTGTGCTAATTAATCATATGCATAAAGAGTATTTAAGCTCAGCCCCTCTAACCCACCCTCTCACCATCACCATTGTCAACTTTCTCTGGATGTGTTTTTATGGATAAACTGAACTGATCTGACTGGCTGAATCAAACAATAAGTTGTTCTAAACGAATCACGATGCTTCAGGTCAATAACTGTTTGGGAAACATCTGTTACTTTACTGCTTCAACATTCAGCTGAGAAAATTATTAGATATATATTCTGATAATTTGAACAGAAACAAAGTCATCGTAACAGAACATTGAGAGAGGATCAGTGCCTTCTGTTTTGAAAATAAATATCACACGTCAACATTTTTTCCATAAATGCTTCGGCAGTGGGAGACCATTATCCTAAGATAACATTCTCCAGCAGAGAGATGATCTCTTAATTAGAGCAATATGTAAACTACTTTAGGATGCTTGATATAAATCCTGCAAACTGATTCATTGATACTTTTACTAAGATGAATTTTGATATCATGGGATGAAATCCTGGCCCTATTGTAGTTTATAGAACGAGTAGTACGTGTGTCACCTTAGGCCTGGTCTACACTAGGACTTTAAATCGAATTTAGCAGCGTTAATTCGAATTAACCGCTCAACCGTCCACACTAGGAAGCCGTTTAATTCGACCTAGAGGGCTCTTTAGTTCGAATTCGGTACTCCACCCGACGAGGGGAGTAGCGCTAAATTCGACATGGCTATCTCGAA